>NC_050182.1:40497529-40797529 GCF_008315115.2 Sander lucioperca
GAAACTTGAAACCAGAACCGTGTTAAGATACATCATATCACAACTCTGATCACGGTCTAATCAGTGCTGCTGCCTGACATATTGGTTGTGATGGAAGAGCAGAAACATTAAAAGACTAGACTGATGCATGTTCCAAAAAAAGTGACAGCGTGTGAAAAGAAATATTCATAAAACCCTCCTGACTTGCACTTTCTTTCTCCAGTTGCTGGCAGCCGGCTGTGGTTGAGGAAGATGAATGTGAGCGCTGTGTCTCTCCCTGCAAGCCTCAGCCCGGCCGGACCACATTGTTGCTAAACTAAGGGATTCCCATCCCGCCTCCATAGGGAGCACTGAGGAATCCTAATGCATTAGCTCCTCTTTACACTCATATGCATGTACACACGCAACCTGCGTGCACACACACACATACGCACTGCATAGAGCACTGGGCTGCACACATGGAGATATGTTGCACCAGAAAATGGCTAATACACCGGTGCAACCACGCACTGGTCCCTTGTGACTGAGTGTGGGTGGCTGACTGAGGGAGAGAATAAAGCTGATTTTTTGTTGGTGGTGTGTGTGTGTGTGTGTGTGTGTGTGTGTGTGTGTGTTTGTGTCTGTGAGCATGTGGAGAGAGCGAGGCGTGGTGTTAACCACAGGGGGCGCCGTGTGGGCAGGAATAAACTGAAGAGAGATGGCAGTGCGGGTGTAGCTGTTCCTCCACCTGCAGGGAGCTCCACAGCCTGTTTGTGAAGGCTTCATATGGAGCTTGTTCTTTTGGAACGGAGGCAGGAAAAATAAGTATCTGGAATACACTGCAGCAGGACCTAAAATTGTCCAGCTAGCTTGATCCCGCTAGGGCAGAGATCTTCAACAGGGGGTCCAGGTCCCCTAGGGCAGTGTTTCTCAAACTTTATTCAATATTGTACTGCTTTTTTTAAGCCAAGTACCCCCTGACCAGCGCAAAACATTTTTGGTAGAAAACAAAAAGTCTATATAAAGAGGTACAATACAGCGCCGGCAGTGATAGATTCACTAAACAACAACCTTTTTGAAAGAAAAACATTTAAATGCTGCATTTCAGATGTTTAGAATCCATCACTTAATTCATTCATTATTATAGTATAATTATTTTTCGGAATTATGCATGACATATTTTGAAATTAGAATTTTTGCAGAAATGTCACGTACCCCCTGCAGTACTCCAAAATACCCCCCCATTTGAGAAACACTGCCCTAGGGAGTTCTCAGAGTAACTGCAGGGGGGACACAAAGTTATTGTCCATTTTTTGAAAGTTATTTCTTAACATGAATCCAACATATTATTAGCAAATAAAAATCAGCCTATTTGTAAAAACAGACATTGATGATAGGCTAACTGGCCTGTAGGTAAGGTACTGTGGTCACTAAGGTAGCCATCCACAGATACAGTTCATCCTAAGATTCACTGTGCCACATGTATGTTTAACATTAAAACATGATTTATAAAATCAAGCCAACTATTATTATTTTAATAGCTTATATTCTATGCACTAAAAAGGTATGTATAAAGGTTTTAGGCTGCCCTACACATTATTGTAGGCCCAGTTTAATGCAACTTAATTTGATACAATATATGTAGTAGGGGGTCCCTGCTCCGTCTCTCTTTAAGTTAAGGGGTCCTCGGCTTGACAAATATACACCCCTGTACTAGGGGATTTTCACGTTCATCTCACCAATGATCTGTAGTAATTAGTGGCTGTGACTACGAGCATCACACTTATTTCTTTCCAAGTCAAATCAATCCGATTGACAATTCTCACTGATGTATTTAATTAACCCTCCTGTTGTCCTCGGGTGAATTTTGACCTATATTCAAAACGTTTCTATAATCAGAAATTTGGGTTTCTTTCAACCAAATTGTCAAAAAATAACGTGGATGGTTCCATACAACCATTACTTTCCACAAGTAAGATAAAAGATCAGCTCAGTACTTTCATTGAATTTGGGTGTTTTATTCAATTTTATATCATTTGGAGAATTTTTTTTATAAAAGAACGTTGAAAAGAGTGACAAAAATGTCGGAAATGGCTTCAAAAACAACAAAAAAACGTCAAAAAAAGCGCAGGAAAAATGTGACGAAAACATCGGTAAGAAGTGATAAAAAAACGTATAAAATAACGACCACAACGTTGAAAAAAAAAGTAAATTTTGACCCAGAAAAATAAAAAGTTGCACGGTCGACGGGAAAACAACACAAGGGTTAAGGAAGTGTTGAAGAAATAATGCAAGCTGGGAGAAGGATTCTGACATGTGCAATATAACAAGTCCAGCACTGCGGACCAGGGGTGGCATGGAACTAAGTACATTTACTCAAGTACTGTACTTAAGTACAAATACTACTTGTACTTGTTCTTTACTTGAGTCTTTTCATGCCACTTTCTACTTCTACTCCGCTACATTTCAGAGTGAAATATTGTACTTTTTACTCCACTACATTCATCTGACAGCTTTAGTTACTAGTTACTTTACACATTAAGATTTCTGCACACAAAACACATGTAGTTTATAAAATACAATGTTTTATTATTATAACTTAAATTACCCAACAATATAACGGCCTACAAGTCCAGCTAAAATGATTAGACCATTAAACACACAACTGTTTGGATCCTTTACACCTTCTAAAATGGGAGGAGAGTTCTTTACTTTTAATACTTGAAGTAAATTTTCCTGATGATACTTACACACTTTTACTTAAGTAACATTTTCTATGCAGGACTTTTCTTGTAACAGAGTATTATTCAGTGTGAAATTAGTACTTTACAGTGTGGTATTAGTACTTTTACATTTACTAAGTAATGGATCTGAATTGAGGTGGTGATGGAGCAGTGGATATAACACATGCCTTTGGTGTGGGAGACCTGGGTTCGATTCCCACTGTAATACTTCAACCAATGTGTCCCTGAGCAAGACACTTAACCCGTAGTTGCTCCGGAGGAGTGCAACCTCTGACACACATATACATATATTAGGGCTGTCAGCGTTAATCGCGATGCGATTAAGGGCAGAACATAACACGTTCATGTTTTTTAATCACATGCCACCATTTATTAATTTATTTTCACTTCACTCGGCTCCGCGTCGTGCCTAACAGGCTACTATTTTGACCCTTTGCGGCACTGTGCCATACTTCCTCGTAACACATCCTACTGCTGAAGGCTGCAGGCATGGTGGAGAAAGACCGCAGCAACACAATTCTGAATGGCGTTTTTTATTTTCCAAAACTCCCGGACGGGTCGAAAGCCATATGCACATTGTGTAAAGCCGAATTAAAATATCACCGAAGCACGTCAAGCTTGAGCTACCACCTATGAGCTAAGCATAGTGGTACAGTTAACGTGACTCAGGTTGATGCTACCCACTCAGGCAAAGCTCTATTTTGGAGAGTGCTACTTGCCGACCTACGTATGAAACCAAATCCCAAAAAATGACTACAGCTCTTGCAAAATGGGTGTCAACTAACTGCAGACCTGTCAGCATCGTAGAAGACTTGGGTCTTGAAGACTACGGATGGCATGTTCTGACCCGTCTTATACATTACCGTCGAGGGGGACAGTAGTTTCACGCATACGCAGCCTGTACGACACGGAGAAAAGAGCCCAACTGGAACTGCTGCAGAGTGATGCAAGGTGATCACTGGACGTCAGTGAGTAATCAAAATTATTTAGGAGTTACTGCACACTATATTGACTCTAGATTCAAATGTGTGACTAGATTCACACATTTTTCTTTTGTTTACAGTAAATAAATAAATAATAAACAAATACAAATCTTAAAATCAAGTTCATAAAGTCACTTTCTTTTCTTTGCATTCAACTGATTCCCAATCAAGAATTGCTTTCCATTGTTAATATGTACTTAAAAACAGTTCTGAAATGCAAAATAATAGAATTTTAATCATGTGATAAAACATGCGATTAATTGCGATTAACTATAGAAATTCAACGATTAATCGCGATTAAAAAAAAATTATCATTTGACAGCCCTAATATATATAGGGCTGTCAAATGATATTTTTTTTTTTATGTTCCTGAGCAAGACACTTAACCCCTAGTTGCTCCAGAGGTGTGCGACCTCTGATATATAGCAATTGTAAGTCGCTTTGGATAAAAGCGTCAGCTAAATGACATGTAATAATGTAAAGTAGAACACAAAGTGCACTGAAATACCAGTTAATGGCATTTTTGGGGAGCCTAAATGAAATGACTATATATGGGGGGCATACATTTAGCGACTAAGCCAGTATTTAAAAGCAGTGAACATCAAGCAAATCCAGCCTGGGGTTAAGGTCACAGCATTAGCTCCGGAGCTGACACTCAACAGCCGCTACAGAAGTGAACAACTTAGCATTTTAAAACAGACAGAGGCGGTGACCTTGCCGCTCATGAAGTTTCTGGCATTTGCCAACTCCCACCTGCTCTCTAATAAAGGACTCACTTGAACTTAAAAGTCAGCGCGAAGCGAGTTGAGGAATTGTCTGTCTCCTCGAGGCTGCCTGTCAACAGACGGCCTATCTCAGGTCCCTCTCCAAGCAGCCTGAGGGTTTATTAAACATTCATACTTTAATTAAGCAATTTTACTGCTGCTACTTACGGGGTGATGATAAAAGCACTGCTCCGGGATGAGCGCGGTGAGCAGACAAATGTGTGTGTGTGTGTCGTGTGTGTCGTGTGTGTCGTGTGTGTGTGTGTGTGTGTGTGTGTGTGTGTGTGTGTGTGTGTAAAGAAGTCTCCTACGTAAGAGGCCATTAATTTCCTGCCATAAAGAAAAGTGTGAGGATTAGAGAAAAGACAAGTTGAATTTTTCATCAGTCATGTGTGACTGCAGGAGAACGGTTGGCGGATAATGTTACGGCACGATAGGGATCCCTGTGTTCTCTGACAGGCAGCTTGTCACCGTCCGCCTGTTCACTGCTACACTTTCTCTCTTTTCTCGCCTCCATTTTACACTTCATCACACAGTATTTTTTTTTTATTTTTTTTAGAAATCCACTAGAGTTTAAGAGACTTGAAACCCTTTTCCCCCCTCAGAAAAGTGCTCTATTATGAGAGAATGCATTGTATCTTCGAAGGGTGAAATTGTGTGTGTGTGTGTGTGAGCCAATAGAGAATCAGATTGTGCATGTTGCCAGTCTTCTTGGGTGTGAGGACATTTAATGGTAGTCTGACTGTCTCACTGTTCTTCAGATTTTATGACTTCAACAATGAAGATAAATTACTTGGAGCACACTGAAATGCACGAGGTTATTGCTTCTGTGCACTACAGCTGGATGGAAAGGCTGTGTGTGTTTTTGTGTGTGTGTGTGTGTGTGTGTGTGTGTGTGTGTGTGTGTGTGTGTTGTTGCTGCATCTGCGTGCCTTTGTGTCCTTGTTAAGAGCAGGCGGTGGCTCTGCGGGACGGCTGTAAAGGCTGCTCTCCTTGGCGGTATCACCTGGAATGACACCCAGAGGTGACACACTGTCAGAACACACACCCACACAAGACATAGGACACACACACACACACACACACACACACACACACACACACACACACACACACACACACACACAATAAGCTAGCGAATCTTGGCGAAAGCCTGCCAGGTCCAAAAAAAGAACTCATTAGTGCAGATACGTTCCATGCGCTCTTCTAAACAGACACAGACACACACACACACACACACACACACACACACACACACACACACAGAAAATATACAGACACAGTCCAACACACATCCATCACACCTTTTTCCTGAACTTTATACATTAATGGATCACTGTCTAAAGCTAAAATCCACCTTAAATCCCATTAACACTGTCAAAATTAACCTTAAGAGATTGCAGTCCTGGATATTGTTGCTGTTTGTTTTGGAAAGGTCTCTAGGTAATTGTTTGACCATAGACTGACACATATCGATGTGGTACTTCCTGCAGCTATAATTGAGTTTAATCAGATTTTTTCTTTTACCTAAAACATCAGCAGATGTGTTTATTGAACACATCAGACTGAAGCAAACGTTTATTTTACATTAGTTGTGCATTTTTACCACCAGCCTGTCTTCACAACCAGTGTTTGTTAGCCCCATACAACCAATGTAATGACTGTACGGAGCAGAGCTTTCTGCGACCGGTTTAAAATGAATCTGTAGCTATTTTCAGTCCTTGAGCCCAAACTTGCAAAAGTATTACTTAGCAATAACAGTTAGCTGGATAACAATGAAGACGTTTAAGGCTGAACGCCATACTATACATGAAGTCATGCAAAAAGATTAAAAAATATATAGCTTAGCTGTTTGGTTATATTTGGGTTGTATTTCACTATAATCATGTCAATCCCATTGCCTTATTTTGGGATTTTGCTTCAATGGATCTAATTTCACTTGGTCAGGACTCTTGGTGTCACTTTTGGACGCTCTGGGTCGGGACATACATTTACAGTAACTGACGTGTGGCACAAGAACGGGACAGTTAGGTTTAGGAAAAGATGGTGGGTGGGGTTACAAAATCTACATTTCAGTGACAAGAACAGGACATGACCCCCGGTCTCCTGGGTGAAAGTCCTGTGTTGTTTGACCCATCCACCCCCCCAACCAACCTCCTTACGCAGATTTTAGATCTTTCCTACTACTCTCTACCGTTGTCTCTCTTAATACTACGTCATCTTACAGCACCGCGGTCGAGCTGCTGCTCTGCCCGGTGCGTTCAACACAGACGCTAAAGGGGGATTTTTGCATCAGTATCTGATGCTGAGAGACACTGACCAAGCGTCAGGATTTTACAAGTTGGGAGTGGGGACAGGTTGGGCCATTTGACACTCCCATAACTATTATTTTTACATCAAACTGAGCCATGCCTCTGTAATATCAGTCAGACTTAATTACAAATCAAATGAGAACACGATGAGCAAAATAACTGCCTGCAATCTCAACTCTCTCTGTGAAATGCAATGAGTTTATAGGCAACTTTTCAGGAGCTGCTCCTCATTTCTTATCCGTAGTTTAGATTGATTTATTTACACTCATTTATTTCTCATCAAAGAATAACAACATGATTAGTTTGTGATTTTTCACAGTTTCTCATTTATGTGCTAGCTAGACTTCTTATCTTTTCATTGCTTTCATATCCGCTAAAGATTATATTGCTCAATCTCATCTCAAATGAAAATACTATTAATTATTTTTTCGGGCATTCCAAAGAACACATTCTATTATTGCAGCTCAGACACCCAGAGGCTCGACTGAGAGTAAATCTTTTCAGTCTGTTTCAGCTTAATCAAATTCTCTCTCCCCGCCAGAACTTAGCTCTTCTCTTCTCTCAGCGTAGTGTGTCAGAAAGATCACTGATGAATTATCTCTATCCGTGGTGTTTGCACTGTTGTGTTGTGCTAATGCTTCTGCTTTCAATTTAGGAGACACTTTTGGTTTTTAATGGTTTGATAGTTGGATTGTTGAAGGTTAAAAACTATCCTTGGACTCTGTGATTGCCGACATCAGCCAAAATCCATCATCTGTGCTCAGTTCGACTCAGCGGAGGAGGTCAATGAAAGGAGGGTAAATTATGAGCTGAAGACATGACGCATCTTAAGGCAAACAGCCACCAATCATAGTAAAAGTCTGTTATAGTTTGAGGAGAGCATAAATTCACACTTTTCTAACGTTAAGTCTCAGGATTTAGAATAACCTTAACCCTCCTTAAATAAAGTGTGCTTTCAGTACTCCAAAAGATGTCTCATCAGTAAACGACAGAATAGGTCGATTTCCAATGACTCCCAAAACGACAAATGTGAGCGTTCTATTATAGGGCGTGGCAAGGCTGCATGGTGAACATAAGAAAGTAGGGCTGCATGATTATGGCCAAAATGATAATCACGATTATTTTGATCAATATATTGATCACGATTAATTATCACGATGATTTGTTGATTTTAACCAAAACAAATTTTATTGTCACATAGGATAATTATAACTGCTTTCACATGCATATTGTGCTACATTCCCCCTTTGTTGAAGGATACTATGAAGGAGTATGCCATTTCAGCTGTTGTGTGACCGCTTTCCAAACATGCGCGTTTGCTGTGAAAAGATACAGGCAATGCAATTTTCTGTTCACGTTAACGGCACAAGTTAAAATCCCGGTATCAACAAGACGAAAATAGCAACGCGGATTACGGTGCCATTTAAATGTCTGCGTTGCACTCTGATGCTCCAAAACAGACGTTAGAGGCAACAGAAACATCGCTGCATGTCACGCTAGTAAACACTAATAGCACGTTACACAGCAGGTCATGTTAGTCTACCGTTAGCTACAGTAGTAACTCGATTAAACACGGCTAAAATGCTGACAGCTAAACGGTGTAATGTGACTGTATTTCACTGGAGAGGATTCCAACAGCGGGACGTACAACAGTCTGCCGCTAAAGCTATGAGCTAAAAGACTCAAACTAGCACTGGTCACTAGCCTGGTTGACACCAGACCCTTCTCAGTTGTAACTGTGAGTGGGTCTGGGGAAGGTTCATTGACAGTTAATTTCCAAAGGGGCGTCACCAACGGACGCCGCTCAAATGCCTCTGGGTGCATTGGATAGTCCAACCAATCAGACCAACGATACGGGTGACGCTGCGCTTCGGTAGCCGTCATGTTGAATGTAAACAAAAAGCCGCTCGCCGTCGCTGTGCTATCGTCGTTGCGTAAAGCCCGCCTCAACGGTTGTGATTGGTGTCTCGATTTTGGGGACATTGGAAATGGGTTTGAATGGGCTCTTCGCCAGACTGACTTGCAGAGCAAATCTCAAATTTGCCGGAAGTTCGTCAGGGTTTACCCAGGCTACCACTGGTCACTGCTGTTGTCTGAAAAACAACACAGACAGGACAAAATGTTACGTTTACTGGTAAACTGGTAAACCTCGTGACGAATTATGACCGACTGCTATCTGTTGTGGAATTTTCCTCACGTTACTCTGTCCTCTGTGACTGTCTACATCTAAACTAAGCTGCGCGGTGCAGGGAACAACTCTGATTGGCTCATGGAGGCATGTGATCAGAGAGTGGTTTAGGGAGCTTTGGAAAAAAAAAAAACTTTGATACAGAGCGTTCTATGAACGGAATGAAACATTTTAAATATCGCTCAATCACGTGAATTTGATTGTGGGAAGCCAAAATCATGATCGTGATTAAAATTTGATTAATTGTGCAGCCCTATAAGAGAGCAAGTATATTTAAGGTAATGGTAGCACTTTTAAACACATAGTAAATGTTGTGAAACGGAACTAGTTAGATTTGGGCTCCAAACATATTTAGGGTTAGTTAAACATCAAGGATTGCTTAAAATGAGTACCGTAAAACTACTAAAATGGGGATGTTAAGGTTCAGGACTTAGAGTAACCTTAACCCTACTTAAATAAAGTGTGCTTCCAATACTCCAATACATCCAAAGATGTCTCATCAGTAAACGACAGAATAGGTTGATTTCCAATGACTCCCAAAACGACAAATGTGAGCGTTCTATAATAGGGCGTAACATGGCTACATGGTGAACATGTGAGCGCAGGTATATTTAAGGTAATGGTAGCACTTTCAAACACCTAGGCCTAGTAAATGTTGTGAAACAGAACTAGTTAGGGTCCAAAAATACTTAGGGTTAGTTAAACATCAAGGATTCGGCTCAGGTAGTAATGACTCACGTAAAACTACTAAAATGGGGACGTAATGTGACGTCACGGATAAAAGTCTGTAAAAGTCGCTTAATTTCACATAAGTGACCATTAACTTTTGGTTTCACACGGGTCGCGAACCCCGGCCTGCTGACTGAAAGTCCTGCATTTGTTGGCCTCTTTACGCAGAATTTGTAGCTCTTATACTTAAACTACCTCTCTTCCTTAGCTGCTCTCATGATAATTACTATGGCCACTAGAAGTTGCTGTCTAACAAAAATCGTAAATATAAGTCATTGTGAGCTGCTTGCACAATCAACCTATGTGGTTTCTTCATCCATCCATCCATCGTCATCCACTTATCCGGGGTTGGGTGGAGGGGACGCCATACTTCCCTTTCCCGAGCCACATTAGCCAGCTCCCGAGGCGTTCCCAGGCCAGGGTGGAGATATAATCCCTCGACCTAGTCCTGGTTCTTCCCCGAGGCCTCCTCCCAGCTGGGTGTGTCTGGAACACCTCCCTAGGGAGGCGCCCAGGGGGCATCCTTACCAGATGCCCGAACCACCTCAACTGGCTCCTTTCGACGCGAAGGAGCAGCGGCTCTACTCCGAGCTCCTCACGGATGACTGAGCTTCTCACCCTATCTCTAAGGGAGACGCCAGCCACCCTCCTGAGGAAACTCAGATTTTGGCCGTTTGTACCCTGGATCTCGTTCTTTCGGTCATGACCCAGCCTTCATGACCATAGGTGAGGGTAGGAAAAAAAAAATTGGCCGATAGATTGAGAGCTTTGCCTTCTGGCTCAGCTCTCTTTTCGTCACTCACTTGCGAACATGACCTAAAGGTACTTGAACTCCTTCAATTGGGGTAAGGACTCATTCCCTAGCTGGAGTACATGAAATAATTAAATTATTACAGCTGTATCATCATCATGTCATGTGTGTTGGATGTATTTCAATTGTTCACATCAAAAATATTACAATCGTGGCCGGGTTAGCTCAGTTGGTAGAGCAGGCGCACATATGTAGAGGTTTACTCCCCGACGTAGCGGCCGTGGGTTCGACTCCGACCTGCGGCCCTTTGCTGCATGTCATTCCCCCTCTCTCTCCCCTTTCATGTCTTCATCTGTTCTGTGAAAATAAAGGCCTAAAAATCGCATTGAACCAATGTAAAACAAATATAAATCTGTCTGTCCAGAACAGCACTTTTACTATGACATTATATAGTTACATAGAGTGGAGTCAACACTGTTAACACTGTCCTGTTTTCAATCTGAGCATAACGTTAGCTTTAGCTATGCTCGAAGCTAAGCCAAAGAGCTGAACGGACTACAAATATTTCCACTTGCTAGGTCGCACCTAAGGTTCGTCCTGTGTTCTGGAGCAGTGAATATTTCACAGTGTTAAAGAGTCATTGTTTGAAAAAACTTTATATTTTGATGGCAAAATGCGTAAAAAATATGAATTAATGGTCTTAAAAATGTTCTGTGGCAGGTGACCCTGCAATAAGCGGGTTAATACCCTTCAAGGTGTCCATAATCAATACCCCTCAAGGTGTCCATAATCAATACCCCTCAAGGTGTCCATAATCAATACCCTTCAAGGTGTCCATAATCAGGTAATTAATGGACTCTGCTGCACTTCAGACGGTTCTGGCCTCCCCGGTGTCCATTCATTTATGAAAATGGACACTAGGGCTATACGATTTGGGGAAAAAAATGAAATTGCAATTTCTCTGCCAGATATTGCGATTACGATTTGATTTGCGATTATTTAAAAAAAAAAAAAAAATTAAGCTAAAGTTCAATATTTAGTCATTATAACATGAGACACCATCTAAACTGCTCTATATTCTTATGCAATGAATCTGTGATATAACATTATTCCAGCATTTATCTTATAAAATAACAGTAAATATAATAATAAAAAAGAGAAATAAAAAATGTTAAACCAAACATTCAACTAAATATTGCACATTCGATTAATCGCTTAATCGATTAATCGTCGCGATTAGCTAATCACATTCTTTCAAATCGCAATTTTGATTTGAAAAAGATGAATCGCCCAGCCCTAATAGAAACCTTGTCGGGCATTAACCCCTATTTACACTGTTAGTTAAAGCATGTTGAAATCCATATGTTATTACACTTTAGTACTCATTTTCAACATTTCCCATTAGAGAAAATGATATTTTGGTGTTTGGGATTTTGATTATTTGATTATTGAGCAGCTGATGGTTGTGTTGACTTTCATTGTTTGATGCCAAAATCTTAACTGTTGATTTTCTGCCACAAAACTGGCGGAGATGATGCTGTGTTTGCTTTTCATTCTCTATTTTGTAACATTTTATTTCAGCCGCTGAAAAAGATAACGCTATATTTGAAGAATGAAAACTGAAATTGAATACAAACACTCCAAATGCCATCTTAGATTTGTCATCTGAGCTATTACATAGAATATTTTTTTTTTTTAATCATCACTCTATCTCATGCAGCAATTCTATCGTTGCCGTCAGAGCACTTTTTGCCTTGAACACAATGCAAATTTAAATTCAGAGCCCTTTTGTCAGCTTTAAGCCTACTAAAAGTAGAAATTAATTTCCATCCACTGTGGTGGGTCCCTATGTGGCACTAGAGCAGCCATTGTCAACTGGCGGCCCGCGGGCCACATCCGGCCAGCAAAAGCTTTCATTCTGGCCTGCAGAATAATCATGAATTCAGAAAATGTGGAAAAAATGCGTTCTGGTATTTAGCATTTCAAGCATTTACAGCAGGTAACATTACACAGGTGGAGCACAAACCCAGCCCCCTGTACTTTCTTCTCTATTCACATGCCGGGATTCTGTACAGCGATGCCCGCGCTCCACACACACAGCTGAGCCGAGATGTGTAAACACACACACAGCTGAGTCCAGAGGTGTGTGCATTACTACATTACTGTGCATTACAACATGCAGTACATTACTGGGAACGATACAGAGATAATTACCAACGGCCGCTGGCGCAGGTGAACTAACGCTAGGCTCGTTGCTGTACTCCGCAAATAGCGAATTTTTACAAACAAGCTACAACAAAAGATGTCGGTCTGTAGTCTAACTGTTTAGCTTAGTTTGCTGGGAATCTTGAAAATTTTGACAAATTCTTATAAACTTAGCTGCTGGCTGAACAAACCATCCTCTCTGCTGGAGCGGTACATCTATGGATGTATTATAAGACCAAAATATATGCATGTGGCTACATAATATGCACGTGAATTACGCGATCGTTATGTTTGCGTTCTTCATTCTTGATGATGATGTTGGTTGTATTATTTTGCAACAGCATCATTTCATTGCAAATGAGGCATACATGAGAAATGTGTAGCCTGCTTATCAGTCCATTCATCATCAAAGCTTGGGTTTTCCACGTTAACTTTTCGCTTCAGCCTCTTTGACAGTGACATTTTTACCTGACAACAGGCCTTTCTTCCTGCAAGCATTTTCCACCAATCAGGACACTGCATACTACAACAATGTCTCTGTAATCACAGACTTTAACCATCACTCCTCAGCAGGGCATGAAGTTAACTTTTTTGACCACCAGCCACTGTGGCAGGTGGATTTTTAAATCCACCTGCCACAGGGACTTTTTACCAGCCAGGTTTTTTTTTGCATCATAAAGGTGAAAAACCGGAATTGCTGTGTCTCTATGATCCTATCCTGTCCTATTCATTCAAGCAACCGTGTACCCTGCTTACCGATAGTTACGCGTCTGAATCACTCAATTCTCATTGGCTACCCGCCAATGTGGCAGGTAGATTGACAGTGTTACCCTCCAATTGCAAAATTCACCCGCATTTGGCGGGTGGTCGGGTGTTAATTCTATGCCCTGCTCCTCAGTCAACTGCCTCCTAGTCTGAGATCTTTTTCTAGTTATAAAGAGCCAGTTATCATTATGGAGTTTCCATGTTTTTTAGGAGTTTGCTCACATTAATACATGTAAAGAATATAGCATTAATTCAGTAAGAAAGTGAAAATATCAAACAAGAATAGACGTATTAGGTATAAATACATTTTATTTTCTTTATTTGAAAGTCCGGCCCCCGGAGTGTCTGCTTAAAACAATTCTGGCCCTTGGAAAAATGTAGTTGATGACCCCTGCACTAGAGCCTTAAGTACCAGAAGGCAGCAAAGCAATTCATCTGTTTGAAATGCTCTTTAATAACAGACAAAGGTCTGGCTGCTCTTGCTGCAAAATAATAGTTAATGACAGACACACAAACACGAGGGTTCAGCCAGGTGCTTCTACATACAACGATAATTACTCCAGACACAAATCAGGTCAATCAGCATTAAGAGCCCAGTGTGTTTCTGAAAGATTCCTCTAATACCCCACTCATTTCATACATTTTGAAAGCTTATGTTCAGTGCCATCACAGGTGCGGCTGTGGTACAATCTGGCAGGAGAATTGTTGCAGATATTAAATTGCTAACGAAGGAAAAACAATGTTCCGCATGCAGAGGATTCAAAGCTTTGCATTGGTGTCAGGATCGGAGGTGTGAAGTCTAGCCAAATATTTCACACGCCAGCCTCCAATTATAAAATGAAAACATTCACATAAATAAGGATGGAGTGTTTCTAGCTTTTATTTGCCACTTTAGGGTATAGTAGGCTGTTTTTTTTGTTTTGCTAGGTTTTATTGAACACTGAGAAAACAGCTTCAAGCCCATTCCCACCTAATGAAGATGTAAATCTTTCAAAACAGGTTTTATTTTTTTAAGGGTTCATAAAATCCTATAACAGCTCATTACTGTACTTTATGCTTTTTTTTTTTCCTCAAACAGGACATAGCGCATTTGTTGAGGACTATTTTCAGCCGCAGATGAGTGTTTATGGCATCAGGATAGTCACCATTATAGCCATTTATGATAGTTTAAGATCTAACGCCATGAGCATTAATGTGCTGCTACAACAGCCTCCACTCATCTGGTCTCTGGCTTCCCACCAGATGTTGAACCTGGCTGCAGGGATTTGCTCTAATTCAGCCACAATAGCATTAGTGACAACACTGATGTTGGGTGATAAGGTCTGGCTCACAGTCAGTGTTGCAGTTCAACAATAACCGTAACCACAAAGGTGGAAGCACACAATGGTCTTAAATACCAATGGGCCCCATACAGTACATGAACCAGATTGAAGACATATTTATTGTCATACAAGTGATATAAGATAACTTGTTGTATTCGCCCATTTTTTTTATGTACAAACAGAGTGGTTCAGAATTGTGTATATAAGTCAATTTGTAATCCCTTAATTTGCCTTGTGACCAAAATCACTCATCGTCACCCACGTACCCACCCCCCAAAAAAGTATAACAGCTGCCTCAATGTCTTTATTCAAGTTGTGTCCTTTATTAATAGGGTTGGGCATCGAGAACCGATTCCTACTTGGAATCGTTTAAAAAATTACGATTCCAGTGGAATCGTTTCTTTATTGGAATCGTTTGGAGGATTTGGTTTCAAATCTGATCACGGGTTCCAAATTTAACATGCGCAAGTTTTAGTGTCCGTAGCGGCCAGGCGCTTGTTGTGTTGCAGCCTTGGAGCACTGTAAGCAGCGCTCTAGTGGGGCTTTATTTTACGTTGAAAGAGCCCAGTAAAACTGCAACCCACCATTGAATCAAAATAAAATGTTCCTCTTATTTGTGAAATAAGCATGTGACCTGTTTCAACTCCACCCCTCAAAGAATCGGAATCGAGAATCGATTAGAACCAGAATCGAATCGAAAGGAAGAATCAGAACTGGAATCAGAATTGTTAAAATCCAAACAATGCCCAACCCTATTTATTAAGTCATGGACGTTTTATCTTTAGCAATATGTTGTTTTTGGCACATAAACTGTTCAACCATTCTGTTCAGTCATTTCTTTGGGTCTCCCACTGTACTAGCACTACTGATACTGCCAAATATTTTTTCTGTTCTCTTCTGCTGATTTGAGACCACATGACGGGATTTCACAGTATCTGGATGATATTGGCCCACAAAAGGAGGAGAACCAGCACATTCTCACTCCCATCGCGTCAAGAAGCGATGCTTGGTACGGTGCCTTTGGCGTACGTTTCAGTGACACGAGGGACAAGAACGGGACAAGAACCCCGGTCTCCTGGATGAAAGTCCTGTGTACTTTGACCCATCCACCCCCCCAACCAACCTCCTTATGCAGCTTGTCAGTCTTTCAATCTACTCAATACCGTTGTCTCTCTTAATGATCAAATCTCACAAACATGCACCTAGTCATGAACAGGTGACATTCATCAAGTTGCGATAAACAATGTACAGGTTTGTTCAGGTAAGACAGGTGACGGTGAATACGACTTGGAACAAACCCGATGGATAAAAAGAGGGGTAGGAGTTCACTGCTTTGGAACTTAGTGGTCTCTCCATTGGTCTCAAACCATGGAGGCCATTATACGTTTGGCCGTGTACACCGGAATGTGTAAAGAACATGGAACAACATAAAACTAATTTTGTCAAGACGGTTGTTAATAGATATGCCCACCAAGGTGGAGGCGGGAGCTGAAAACGTCCGTCAGCACATCTACAGCTGTATGTACATCACCTGCAGTGACCTGCGAGGCTGTTCCTTCATGGCCCACCAGGATGAACCCCCAGCAGCCCCCTGCCACCTCCTCATCCATCTCTCTCTCTGGTTCTCTCGGTCTGCGTCTCCGTCTCTGAGTCACAATGCAGTCACATCCCACACTGTGTGGGGAGACAAGGGCTTCTGATGTATGAGTGTTATAAAGCGTGGGAAGAGTAAACCGCATTGCTCAGAGATCTGTCTGTGTGTGTGTGTGTGTGTGTGTGTGTGTGTGTGTGTGTGTGTGTGTGTGTGTGTGTGTGTGTGTGTGTGTGTGTGTGTGTTTGTGTGTGTGTGCGGGCACGCTTGCATCTGTTTGTATGTGTGCCAGTGGATCTGAGGCTTACAGGTTAGCGATCCCTGGACGCCTCTGAATATATTTCATATACTGTTGCATAGTGTATGAGTTTTAAATGGAGCCGTTAAATGCTCTCCCAAAGTAACTTAGAGAAACACAGAGAAGAAAAACAATGACGCATTCATCATCTATGGAGTGAATGAAAAAGCTGCCGAGAGTTAAGGACACACCAGAGCACAGCGGGGGCGATTTTTAGTCTTAATAGCCATGTGGGGAAAGGTTGAGGGGGTTGGGAATCCACTCAAGTCCATGGATGAAATAGACACGGAGGCTCTGGCAGTTCCCATAGGAACACTTTCACCTGATGCCCAGTGCATCAGGGCTACGGGGATATTTTTTTACACCCTGTAAAAAAACATCCAGCTGCTGACAAAGTACTTCTCAGCAGCTCTCAGAAGCTCTTTACCTTCTGTGGAACTCAACAGAGACACAAAAACCCGGCTGGCAGACATTGCACATACTATATATTGTTTGCACATTATGCATTCAACCCATTCAGCCACTTTTTTTTTAACAGTTATTATGTATGTATATATATATTTGTTTCTGTATTTATTGTTTATTTCAGATTAATGTTTCATATTTTTGTTTATGTATGCATTCATCAAGGCAAATTCCACATAAGGGTAACTTATTGTGGGATTAAACCTTTTTCTGATTCTGTCTTCCAAAATAATTGCAACTAAGTTGTTTGACAAGCAAAAAGCACGTGGAGTTGAGCACCCGTATGCCCAATTGCAGTCTGAGCACGGAGGCTTTATCAGCAGTCGTGTCCACCAAAGATGGATGTGTGTTGGGAAGGACAAAAACCAGTAAAAAGCCTTATTTCTGGGAGCTGTCAGTCAGACTGGAGAAAAAGAAAGAAGAGCATCTGATCCCTGTTAGGAAACACCTTATGGGCCTTTTCTTATCGTTCCCTCTGAAATGGGGCATTCATCTTCGGAATTGAAATGCCTGGTTGGCTGACCTGCAACTTAAACCAAACAGCGACCCCCTGATATGTATTTATAGACAACGGGTTTGGGCAGAGCGTTTCAGAGATGGTGCTGCTGTGGAAGGTGAGGGGTGTAATGGTTTGTCTCTCCACGGCTGATAGGGTTAAAGAGATTACACTGATTTACGCTGATTCTGATTCATCTGCTGGAGTTTGTTGGATTAATAGTTAGATTGGTTTATGAGTGGATCACAATTGATAGCATGTTTTTTTTTTACCACACTAATTTGACTTGGGTTTTAATTAGGGATGCTAAATTTAGATTTTTTTTCTGACCGATGTATCAATGATGTTTCATTTCCGGAATTGTCGCACAGACATACTTTCCGCGTTCAGCGTCCGCTGACAACTGCCACAATGTTCCATGCATTGCCGTGGACACTTGCAGTAACTTTCCTGGAACCGCTTGCGTGTACGCGTGACCGGTACAACTCTGCAGCCGTCCGCGAAGCGTATGTCCGAGCCTGTCTCCACTGCATCAACCTGAGAGGTGTGTGTCTGCCTGCCATAATCTGTGTGTAGGACGGCTGATTTTACCCACCAGTTCTCATCGATATAGTGGCATGTGTCACATAGCCCTCCGCTGTGAGCGCCGTCCAGCAGAGAGCCACGAGCAGAAAAAAGAGCTCAAAACTCTACATTACATGTCATTTAGCTGACGCTTTTATCCAAAGCGAATTACAATTGCTATTAGGGGTGGAACAGTACACAAAAGTCACGGTTCGGTTCATACCTTGGTTCAGACATCGCGGTTCAGTACAATGGAGGAAAAAGCATAACAAAAATGCAGAAGGCCATTTTTTTTATTGTGCATGTCTCAGGCTGTACCACCTAGTGTCATCCAGTCTCTCCCCTGAGCTAGCTGCAACAGCCTGAGTGTATAAAGTAAGATGTAAACAGTAAGTACCCTGCATCATCTCCAGACTCCATCTGGAACTTGTAAACAAAATAAGACAATCAGCTAGTAGTGTGATATAGGAGACAAGCGCTGCTCTCATATGTGAATGCACAGAGCAGGGATGTTAAAAAAGCAGCTTTGGTTACACAGAGCAGTTGACGAGTTTTGGCGTTAGCTTAACAGCCGAGCTAACAGCAAACAGCAGAGCTAACAGTGGAGCTAACGGGGGAGCTAACAGCGGAGCAAATAGCGAAGCAAATGGGCCTGAAGGCCATTTGTGGTCGAGGAAAGAAGGGATACAGCTACGTCCGTGTTTGTTTGGAAGGGACTAGTTTGCCTCATGTGGCCCATGGTGTGTGGATTCACTGGACCGACTAGGTGTCCCTAAAGAAACGTTTATATCGTCGTTCATTACATTAATTAATTTGCACGTGAGTTTTATTTATTTTTATACCGTGTATTCTCCATGTAAATTCATGTACCGAACCGAGACGCCCGTACTGTTTCGGTTCAATACGAATACATGTACCGTTCCACCCCTAATTGCTATATATGTCAGAGGTTGCACGCCTCCAGAGCAACTAGGGGTTAAGTGTCTTGCTCAGGGACACATTGGTTGATGTATCACAGTGGGATGCGAACCCAGGCCTCCCACACCAAAGGCATGTGTCATATCCACTGCGCCATCACCGCCCATACTTAACTAGCAACTTAACTAGTTAATTAGCAGGTAAGAAATAGATTGTATACATATATTTGTGAAGTGATCCACTAATGAGTTGAGAGGGCAAAAGTTTCGATATTTTTTATTTTATTATTATTATTATTTTTATTTTTTTTTACACTTTACATGCAACAATATTCATGTAAGACAGTGGTTCATGTTTATGTTGTGTTTCAACCCCCTACCACTAGATGGCTATGCTGAGACGCACCACTAGTGTCCGTGCCTAATAGTGCCTAGCAGTGCTGACTTTTTGCTAGAAGCTAACAATGTAGCTATGGCTGAACTTTGTGAACCACAATCCCAAACTGGCAGTTTGATTTTCTGTGTACTGAGTTGTTTACCTAAAGTAAACTTCTTTGACTTTTATGCACATCATGTCTTTTTTTAAATATTAGTTTTTCTAAACATACACCTATATTTAAAAGCCCAAAAGCCATTAGTTCTACAGGTTGATGAAGCCAACTCTGTTGCGTATTCCATTTCTGAGAAGGGCTTCTATGTGTTGATATTCGGTCAATGTTCCTCCCTGATTTCAGCTAGTCCCTGTGTTTTGATATTATTTGAAGATGTCGGACCAGAGAGGTGTTTCCAGTGTGGTGGGGAGGACTTTGTGTAAAAACCTGCAAAGAAAGCTGCCTCATCCTGCCTGAAGGAACTGTTAACCCGACAAAAAGAATTTCAGCTTTCAATGGAGCGATTCAGTGTCCCATGATGCTCCAAATGCGGTTTCACAAACTCTCACTGACAAGAATAAAAGAGTGGAGGAAACAGGGTAAGAACTTGCTATCCTTTTATATGTCGTCTGGAGCATTTGCACTTGTTGTTAGAGATTTGAACCAAGGACACAGCATTTTATTGAAGCTCTTGTTTTTCATAATTCTGCCAGTCGCTACTATTGGCAATAATAACATTGTACTCAATAAGTTATTTTCACCAAGTAAAACAAGTCAAACAATCGGAAAAGCCTCCGATACCGCCTAAAATGCTGGTATCGGAGAGTACTAGAGTTTATGCACCAATCCGATACCACCTAATTTAGCTGTTATAACAGACTTTCAAACTGGATAATCAAAGTTGTTTGTGTTTGTTTATGTTTCACAAAAAGTTTAACCTGAGTCAAGCCGTACAACAAATATATAAATCATATTACATCCATACATTGATAGTAGTATACAGCTGTTAAAACATAATAAATATATATGACACACTGGTATCGGATCGGTACTTGGTTTCGGCCGACCGAGTACTGACGTAAACTAGGAGACTTCCGGCTGGTCATGTGACGCCGGCTACAGACCTCCGTCAGTAGTTGCTAGTTGAGGTAACCTGACAATAGGTGACTTTGAGCCGGGTACAGAGCACCACGAGCTGCTGGACGTTTCGGAGGACATTAGGGTTAAGTTTAGGTGACAAAATGTGAGCGTCGCGTGGCGACGACAGTTACGTTAAGGTACCAAAACGACTAGTTAATTTTAGAAAATGGGTCGTGGTTTGGATTAAAACACTCCCAGGGAACACACGTTTCCTGGGTGAAAGTCTTTTGTTTTGTCCAGAGTCGGGCTTTACCGGACTGTCGATAATTGTTAAGGTGGTGTTGAAATACGATTATTATTTTTTTATGCAGTTTGGTTATTTGGGGCTTAATTTACTCAAGCACAATAATCATTTTTGTTCATCACATTTGTAGAAAAAAAAATGGCAAACGCATAGATTTCTGTCAAATTAGGTAACACATACTTATTGCCTTTACTCTACGCAAACCCATCATGCTTGCTGTTGATGCTTAGTCACACCAGCCTATTTACAGTCAGGAACATCCCTGCATACAAATTACAGTGCTTAACTTTTCGTAGCTTTTTGAACTTTTTTTTTTTTTTACCATTTATGTACTGTTGTGTATCTATGTGATCGAAATAAACCAAACTAAAAAAGGGAAACAATAAAGCAGGTGTAACAGACAGAGGCAGAATGGTGGCACGATATGTTGGTGACTGCTTGCTGAATGTCAGCGATGACGTGGGGGGGGGGGCTGATTGGGTGCTGGGTGCTCTGTGGCGGGTTCACCCACAGGTTAAGCTTCCCGCTCTGCAGGAAGAGACTGATCGATGCAGGGTTTTTTTTTTTAATGTATCTACTTATTTATTTATTTACCTAGAAGACAGAGTACTGCAGAAAACACATTGAACCTGTCAGAAACACAGTTCACGTGCAATAAAAAAAGACAATTAGTAATTTATTTCTATAATATATATTTATGCATGTGAGCATTGTAATGGATGTAGAATTCTAACATTGTGTTTAGTATAAGCCTGTTTTTTTCCCCTCTCTTTTCATTCCCCCCCTCCTCTTATCCGTCCTAACATTTTTTTTTTCCCCTCTTTCTGTTCCTGTCTCCCTTCATCTCCCTCTGCCTCTGCCCCCCCCCCCAACCACTGCTCTCTCCTTTCACTGCCTGTTATCTCCACCATGCAGTTGACTGCTTCTGTCCTCTGGGTGTCAGCACTCGCCTTATCCTTCATTCAGCCGTGCAGCTTTGTGTGGACTAATCACCCCATTTTCTGCCCGCATTTCATGTTTTCCTGATGATTTTCCTCGGTCCTCTTGCCTCTGTCTTTATTTCATTTTCCTCACCCTCGTCTGCCTCCCTCCCCAGCTGCCTGCTTGTTTCCACAATAGGTGTCAACTTCAACCTCATATTTCAACCCTTCTTTCTACATACACACACACACACACACACACAGCTCATATAGGGTTGCTGCAGATTTATTGATTGAGGTGTGTGTGTGTGTGTGTGTGTGTGTGTGTGTGTGTGTGTGTGTGAGATTCATTGGGGTGGGGGCTGTTAGTGGCAGCTATTGATGATTTAAAAGCTGCAGAAACTGGAGCTGTAACAGGATATGCCCGTCCACCGCTACGAAAAGGAGGTGAAGGTGACTTTCAGGAAGTTCATTACACACACACGCACGCACGCACACACGCACGCACACACACACACACACACACACACTAGAGTTGGGTGATATGAAGAAAATTAAATATCATGATATTTTTGACCAAATACATCGATGTCGATATTGTGGCAATATTGTAGGGTTGACTATGGTGCTTTCACAAAATATTAACACAATGAGAGTTGAGTTAAATAATCAATGACTGGATACAATGACTAAGTGGGCAATGGCAAATAATAAAACATCTAGTCTGGTAAATTCAGAAAATGACATCACTTTACTGTAATGCAGCCTCTAAAACCAGGAAAAGACAAGACTTGTGTAATTTCAAGATATCACGATATCCAAAATGTAAGACAATATCTAGTCTCATATATTGATGTCAATATAATACTGCCCTACAAAACAAAAAGGCAGTAACTGCATTTTTGGTCAAAAATGAGTTATCATTTTCATGACATTCAAGGCATCCTTTGTTATGTGACAAAACATCTTATCTCAAATGTGTGTCGTTTTGGAGAAAAATGGTAAAAATGGTCGTTTGTACAGTAACTGCAAAAAGCCCTAGTGAAACAAAGCAAGAATACAGTAACTGCAAAATAGGGGTAAAATATCAAATTAAATATGAGGATTGATATGTACAAAGAATAAGCTAATATAAAGTAACAAAAACAGCCACATGTCCAATAATCTACCTACAACTAAGCTGGATGACAGGATAACTTGATAACAGCTTAACAATGTGAGACTTTAAGCAGCCGTTTCAGCACCAGAACAGCTTCCGGGTGGAAAATATTGACCTAAAATGGTCAAATTAGTGTTGGTTTTGGTATATCCATGTTCAGGAAAACAAATGGTTCCAATTATTTCAAATACAGTGTATCTAACACACCCAGAGCCCAAGTTGTGGCAAAATAGTTTTTGGAGAATCTGTAGTTACTGCCTTTTTCCTTGGTATGGTGCCACGTTTTTGGTAAGTAATACAAAGGAAGAATAAATACAGTAACTGCAAAATAGGGGTACAATATCAAATTAAATATGAGGATTGATATGTACAAAGAATAAGCTAATATAAAGTAACAAAAACAGCCACATGTCCAATAATCTACCTACAACTACTTAGCTGGATGACAGGATAACTTTAAAGTCATTTTTCTCAGTTCTGCACTCTGCGTAGTTACTGCCTTTTTGCTTTGTAGGGCAGAATAACCCTAACACACAGACATACACACACACACACACACACACACGCACACACACACACATAAATAATTCCACATATTCCCATTAATGGGTTCGTATGGTATCGCAAGATATGGTGATCGCCAGCTGGTCGCGTGACAACCGGTGACATGACAGTTAAGTTTAGCGGTCTTTACAGTTAAATTTAGAGAAAAGGTGTCTGTGAGCTGGATACAGAGCACCCTGAGGTCCTGGTCGTTTCAGCAGCTGTTGCAGTTGAGTTTAGCCGACAAAAGGTGACTGTCCTGCAGTGACGACAGTTAAGTTTAGACACCGAAACCACTAGTTAAGATTAGAAAAAAAAGATTGTAGTTTGGATTAAAACACCGGTCCCCTTAAGTAGTCCTCCCGGGTCACAAACACGCGTTTCCTGGGTGAAAGTCTTGCGTTTGTCCCCGGGACCCGAGGTCCGCTCCCCGGCTTGTAAACTCTGGCTGTTTCCCAATACCAAGAATGCAAAGAACAGACTTGTGTTCTTGGGGAGAACGTTCTTGCTAGTTGTACCTGGAAGAATGAACTTGCAAGTTCACAAGCACAGAAAACACTGTTAAGAGTTTGAGACGATGCGTACTTCCTGTTATTGCTCCACCCCCCCAGCACAGAGGCTACCAGCAGGGCTCCAAAATAACAGTTGGAAATAAAAACCACAACAATATAACCACTTTATATTAAAACAATCTCCGGACAAGAAAACCTCACAATGTTACAACTATTGCAATAATATTGAACAATAAATGTTATTGAGCTTTAATTTTATTGTTTATGGTTTAGCTCAAACACTCCTTACTTATTCAAAAGAGTGGAACGTGATGCCTACTATTATTAGTGTATAAGTTTAAGTCAGTTTAAATTAAAAAATAAGTAGGCATATGCACTGGTGTGTCCTATGTGTTCATGTTCATGATCGTGATCATTTCTATATTATTGTAGTGCCCTGTATATGCCCAGGGAGATGGAAATTAGCTATTCAAATTATAAAGGTTGGTGTCTCCCCTTTAGTCTACATAACATGTCAGCATGTTACCACTTTATGTACAACTGTTAATTTATTATACCGACTGAAACTCAATCTTCTAATAAATCAGAAAACAAATACACCAAAAAAATACTAAATCTATATATACGTAAATGTATAGCCTATGGCATAATTTAAACAAGTCTCCCGAAAATAAACGCGTATATCTCTCTCCCCCGTGTGTGTGTGTGTGTGTGTGTGTGTGTGTGTGTGTGTGTGTGCGTGCGTGCGTGCGTGCGTGCGTGCGTGCGTGCGTGTGTGTGTGTGCTTGTGGAGTTTAACTCTGAAAAGACAGTTAACCACAGGTTCCCATTAATCTTATGATGGACATGTGTTGTGATATTTAAACAAACGATCCGTCAACGGCGAAATAAAAGCCTCTTATTTACGGGACCGGTCTAAAAGACCTCCGGCTTCCAGCGGGGTCTCTGAGCGCGACTATCCGAGCGACGAGCTAGCGGCCCCGTCAGGCGCAAGCTGGCGGCCGCCTCACTTCACGGAGCTCCGAAAACTCCGAAAACCTTGGAGCAAATTGTCAATTCGGCATAGATTTACGCAAGACTGCCTATATTCGAAATCTAAACCGTATATTTCTCGCCTAAAATGTGGTCGGAAGTTAATTTGGTGATGAATAACATGGCGAAAATTGTTAAAATTGTCCCGTTTTTGGGCTGTCTATGTACCGGAAACCCGACCATCATTGAATGCCGAAATGAATGTTGGGATACGGTTGCAGCGAAGTTCATACAAGTTACCAACCAATGCATCCTCGGTAAAATGGGCGTGTCAAGAACATTTCCGGGAATCTTAACTGTTCTTGGTGAAATGCGAACTTGTGTATTGGGACAGTACTTGGGCAACACGAGATGACGTTTCACAGGGACACAAGAACACAAGTCAATAGAAGAACACAGATTGAGAAACGGCCTCTGTGTTTTATGACCCACCCATCCACCCCCGACCTCCTGGCGCTTGGTCAGGTGTATTTGACGTTTGTTGTTGACGCTAAAGCGTCATATTTAGACGTGCTTGGTCGGGATTCTTGGCGTCATTTTTTGACGCTCTGGGTCAGGACGTACGTTTAACTGGTGGGTGAGGTTACAAAATGTACGTTTCAGTGACACACGGGACATGACCCCCCGGTCTCCTGGGTGAAAGTCCTGTGTTGTTTGACCCATCCACCCCCCCCCAACCAACCACCTTACTCGGATTTCCAGTCTTTCATACTACTCTCTACTGTTGTCTCTTAATACTACGTCATTTTACAGCGCCACGGTGGAGCTGCTGCTCTGCCGGTGCGTTCCATACAGACACTAAACGATTTTTGTGTTGGAAGTTGACGCTGAGAGACACTGACCATGCGTCAGTATTTTACGAGTTGGGAGTAAGAACGGGTTGGTAGCCTACGTGGATGCCCTCACTGAACTGCAATGCCTTGCATTGCACACACAGAGGATTTGAAGGGAGAATGTGTGTGTGTGTGTGTGTGTGTGTTTGGAAGAGAGCTGAAGGTCAAAGTAAAGCTGGGGTTTTGGTAGGTGAAGCAGGAAGGATGGGTTTTAGGATTATTCAGGTGACTTGGACTCAGGGTGCCACCAGGGGTGTTCTGACAAAAGGCCCCCTCTGAATTATTGACAACATAATGTAATGTCCTTGCAGAGGGAGAAAGACAACACAGTTATTCTACTCCCATCCCCCCCCCCCCTACCTCCCTGAGTCTGATTATTGGGCAGAAAGGAAAAGGAAAAAAAGTTCCTAGTCTTTTTTTTTTTTTTTTTCCTGCAGAAGAATGAATGTTATCTGTAAATGGACCCCACACCCCCTTTTTCTCTCGCCTTGCCAAAGCCTTTATTTGACAGGAGCTTCTGTCCTTTGCTCCAAACTGCAGTTAATCTTCCTCTGTATCCAAAAAGCATATTTGTTCACAATAAACCCAGAATGGTTCGGGAGAGAAGCTGAAGGTTATTTTGCTGCACCAGGCTCACTTTAGTCCCACAAAACACGGGAATTGTAGAAAAAAGATGCATTTGGTTTGCATTGAAATGGCTGCTCTATGATGCCTGATTAGAAAAGCAAACGGGAGGCTATGGGGGTCATCTTATCGGTAATAACTGTGTACAACACTTGTTTGTACAAGCTAAATATTGAGAGTCCCAAATTTGGTATACTTAGCAAATGTACATGACATTATTTTAAATAATTTCAACAATGAATGTAGTCAAAGAAATCAAATAGTGGTCAGCAGGGTCAGAGAACAGTCAGGAACCAAAAGAAGACACAGAACACAGAAGAAAGGTCCATTTCTGAATTGTAAATAAGGTCAGAGGTTTGGAGCAATGTAAGTCCAATGTGAAGACAAATAATGGTCAATAAGTTGGCAAAAAAAACAACTGGTATGGTATTCTAAATGTTAAATGTCTTATTGTCAACAGATTCCATTTAAAGACCAAAACCAACAACACGTCTTTATACTTTGACTTCCCTCCCTACCCTGTCTGTGGTACTCAGCTCACAAATTCAGTTTCATTTTCTTTTAAAAGGCTTAGTAATTTCTTTAAACAGCTGCTCACTGTAGTTTTTATCAAAAGGAGGAAATAGTGCATTTTTGGGGGACTATTTTCAGCAGCGGATGTATCTTCTCTACTTGTGAAGCTCTAGTGAGTAGTTGGGACAGCAGGAAGGTATTTGTGGGATTAACGTTAAAAAAAAAAACTACTGTTGCAAGGCTAAGCTAACTTGGGCTCATAGAACAAAGAAACACAGCTAGTAAAGGCTAACCTACCTGGTAAGATTAGTTATATTGTCTACTCTCCCTGCGTGTTGCGTTTAATGTGAGAATGGTGCATTCAGACCAAAAAAATGATCCGCTATATTTGCCGCATGGTTGTGCGGCGGGGGGTGTGTGTCTGTTGTGTTCTTTAACCCCCCCAATGTAGCGCAGACTTTAAATTTCTCAATGACGTCACGTCGTTTATAGATCTCAACGTTTCCGAGCGTACTTGAAGGCAGCTTTATTTCACAGGAGAGAGAGAAAGAAAAGAGACGAGCGAGACAGAGCGAGTGCTTCTGTTGTTGCAGGAAACAGCTGTTCCACCAACTCCCGGGCAGTTCAGAGCTTGTGTTTGGAGTTTTAAACCTTTCTTGTGGCAGAGATAGAGGCAGTGATGTTTCCTGTTTCCTGTGCGGGACTCTCACACCGCCTCAAACCATAGCTCAAAACACTACGACGAGTCTGCTCTTCCCGTAACATGGGGTTGCGTTTCTCCAAAAGTTGACTCAGTCTCAACTTTTCACTGCAGGCCCGCTGCATTTGTTTGGGTGTGACCTCATTCAAAATAAATGTCAATGTAAATTTATTTATATAGCACGTTTAAATACAACTGGGTTGACCAAAGTGCTTTACAAGGTAAAAACAACAATACTACAACAATTGAATACAGAGTACATCACAAAGAAAAATAATAAACGAATAAAGGTAATAATATCTTTCCTTAAACCTACATTGTGTGATTTTTTTTGAGTTGATTCTTAGCAAAAACCCCTTTGTTCTTTCACAAATATGTGTAATTACTTCCACCAACTAATCAAAGTATTCTCGTAAGCGTAGAATCT
The DNA here is from genome assembly GCF_008315115.2 of Sander lucioperca. Lineage (NCBI taxonomy): Eukaryota > Metazoa > Chordata > Actinopteri > Perciformes > Percidae > Sander > Sander lucioperca. The sequence continues at coordinate 40,525,600 of NC_050182.1, forward strand.
GCCATTTAGAATCATTCAGAATACATACAGGCGAGTTGCTGGAATGACGGCCGCCATGTAGCGCCTCCATCTTTAAAATACATTAGCCAAAGAGGGACATACCTCCGCATTTCGCACTTTTAGACTCAGTGGCACCGTGACGAATGCCAGCTGGGAGGGAAAAAGAGAATTAAAACGACAACGCGACAGGCAAAGCAACAAGACCAAAGTTAATATTGGAGTGGCTAGAACGGCTGCGTGTAAACGACGGAGATACTAAGAGCTAATTTCGGGTTCGTCCACCGTAGGAGTTAAAACGCGCTCGGAATGGGAGGGACTAGAAAGTAATATTCAGTTGGTTGTCATATACAATTTCACCACTAGATGGGAGAAAATCTTACACAATGTAGCTTTAACTGGAAGGAAAGACCTGTGTTTTTGCCGGACTGTCGGCTGTCTGAACATGGTCTAAAGCTGGCATGGATGGGTGCGTATCTTTCCTACTTCTAGTGGAGTTTGTGCTGTGTTAACTGACTCACCCTGTCGCTGTTTCAATTCTCCTTCCAAAGCCAGGCCTGCTAGCTCCCTCGTCGAGACGGCCAGCAGCCTCTGATGTGGCACTCCGGCCTCTCTAAATACTTTAGTTAGTAGGACACTATTGATGGTTTTGGTCTGTTAATGAGATTTGTTGACAATAAAGAAAAAACCACACACATTCAACCAGACAGCATGCAGTGTGAGCTCACAGGTTGAACGTCTATCTCTCTGTTCTCTCTTCTCTTCAATAACTTTAAAAATGACATCTTCCTTCAGCCATTACCAATAAAGTATTCACGTCACTGTATGACGGTGACAACTCTTAGCCATGGAAATTACATTATGCTCCTGTGACTGGACTGGCATGCATGCACACAAAGGCAGCTCTCTGTCGTCTCGCAGTCTGCAATGCTTGTCACCTACTTTAACAAATGTGTGCACTAGAAAATATGTGCCTACATAACATAATAAATCACACATTGATCTGCACTTCGGTCCAGACTAAAGCCCTCTAAAGTTCATTAATTTCACCATAACATGAAAGTGTTCAACAGAACAGTCAATTAACAATTAAGCACCAATGATTTAGCTATCCCTAGAGCACAGGTGTCAAACTCAAGGCCCGTGTGCCAAACCCGGCCCCTCGCAGATTTTGATCCATGATCCGTTTTGTGAGTCGGCTGTGTGGTAGCCTACTTTTAAAAAAACGTAATCTTTGTTTTTGTATTTAATGGGTTGTTTTATTTGCTAAAATCTATGATGGTTCGGGAATATTTTTGGGGCGTTATGTCGACCAAACTGTAAGTGAGACGGCTGTTATGAGACATGCAATAATACAGTCAAAGATATTTGACTTACTTCCAAAATAAAAGCATGTCAATAAACTCTACATGTCTGGCCCTTGATGTAATTCTCATTTTCCAGTGTGGCCCTTAGTGAAATTAATTACAGCACCAAACATTTAAAGTTTGTCTGGAAGGAGGTCATTCATACCAGAATGGTTTATCCCCCTGGGGGCATGAATGTGCTCAGGACATTTTATGGCAATAGGTCTATTGGACTGTAATGAAGGTCCTCTTCAATATTAACAATCCGTTTGGTGAAGGTTGCAGCTGGTGTTGATTGGAGGCCAGCCCTGTCAAGAGAAACACATGTGCTCAGTTTACTAGTTTGGTTACCTAAACATGTGTAGTATGGTATAGTCTTTGCCTAAATAATTGAATGCAGGTTAACAGTTGCTGCTTGTGTAATAGTAAAGTTTGTGTTCAAGTAACTCACCTCTGTTGTGTCTCCTCTCCAGAGTGTTCAGGCTAAAAGAGTCCCCAGCGTATCGAGCCCCATTTTAAAGGTTCCGGGAGATACCACGTTTCATGGAGAGAAGGGGTGTTTGAGTACTTTAATTGACTTTACTTGCTAAACTAAAGATGTTTGATTGTATTGGGTAACATAATTCAAGTAAAATGAGATAACAGTAGAGAAGTAGAAATGTATTTGATGTGGTTGTTGTATTTTGTATAATTGTTAAATTGAGTACATTTCAGATTTATCCTCATATTATGGTAGGGTCGAGATAAGGTCAGTGGCAGGCTATAAAAGGCTGCCAGTTTCCGTCTAGCGGCTGCTGTCTGGACCACATGCTGCCTGTGGTGCTCAGTTTGTTGGTTGCCATCATGGCGTCCATGTTTTGTTAATTGTTGGAGAAATAAACACCTGTTGATCTGCACCGTACCTCTGCCTCAAGTCTAGTGATGGGCGAATGAAGCCTTGTGAAGCCTCTGAAGCTTCTTCCTGATTGTATCGCAAAATGATCCAAAGCATCAAAAAGAACACAGTGACATCTGGTGTTATAGGGTTAGGGTTAGTAATATTTTAGGGTTAGGGTTAGTTCATAAATTGCAAGCCACACTCATAAACCCGCGATGTTCCAGTGAATTCTAACGGGCCGTTGGTAAGCACGCAGCGACATGAATCCATGAATCCAGCCAACCCTTCCGGAGTTTCAGTGACGTTCGAAGCTTCGGACGTCATCAGTCACGTGCTTATTTCAATTTGATACAAGCTCCAACACTGCTTCGAACCAGTGTGCTTTGCGGGAGTGATACAAGCTTCGGTGCCTCGGTGTCAAACGTCCCATCACTACTCAAGTCTCCTGCTGTAATTATCCAGCCACTATGCGGCCATCCTAACATGGACTATGAGATAATAAAGTCAGGGTTACTTTTAATGTCTTCCATAAAAGAATATGATCTCGGTTAAGAAGAATTGCTGCAGAAAACAACAGACATGTCACTAAAAACACACTTAATAAAAAGTCAATAAAAGCACACAAACGCGTTCCTGTACCAACATAAACAGATCAAACTATTCACAAAAGACATACCGGTTGTTAAGAACTTCAAGCATTCTAAATCATACACCTCCGAATAAATTCAAGCATTCAGGCACACATTACTCTCACTTTACTGAAGACCAAGCACTCAATTGGTTGAAACCAGTTTCCAAATGTAACTGATAGAAGGATAGTTCAATGTTTGTAACCCTGTGCTGCTTACCAGAATTAGCTTATTTTAATTAGCATTATCTAATACTTCAAGTTCAATGCATTAGAACGGTCAGATGCAGGCAACCTGGTCATTCAATAGTTGTTTTTTTTGTATTTCACCATCATTATTATTATTATTATTATTATTATTATTATTATTATTATTATTATCAGAATATAGATTTATCTGTTACACTTATGTTACACCACTGGCAAGTAAAACATAATGCATTTATCAAGCATTTAGCCCTTGATGTGATGATTTTAGACTGTTTCCACAAAATATGGTCTGGGAAAAGTCCTAACCCTGGCCTAAAATAGCCTTTGTAGTATCTTTAGTTGCAGCGCTGCGTTGCCGATGTGTGAAGAAGAAACTCCGTAGACACTGATCTTGATTATGAAAAGGTTTATTACAATCAAAGATTCAGCATCAATTTTACAAACTCCTGCAGAGAGCTTGGAGGACGACCAAATCAATTTCTTCCAATACGTCGTTCTGAAGTTCTGCTGTTTAACACATGGTATATATTCTGTGCATTGTATGACCTAAAGTGGGAGGGTGTATGTGTGTTCCTGGGGCCCCTCTGCTAATGTAATCAACCTTATAGCATGATCTTATAACAAACATGTTCCCATACGCTGTTAAATATAGGTTTCCTGTAGGCCTCTCCAAGGTCGTTAATTAACTGTGCCTAAACTTTTTATTTAACTGTAGAATGACAGAATACATATTTACCAGGACATATATTTATCAGGGCCAACATCTGCATCTTCTCTCATGAACTGGGCCCCAACTCTCTCACCATGAAAATGGTGACATGTCATGTATGGAATACATTTGAATTGAATATATGTAGGCTTAAATCGTCAGATACAACACCTTTTTGTACTATGCCTACTTCTGTTAATCTGCCCCTGAAGCTCTCTCAGTTTGGATTGTATTTTACATTTTCTTGTTCATAATAACCAGGACTGTTTGGAAATGAAGAGACATTTGAATGTGAATAGATGCAGTCAAGGTTTGTCTTGAAAAATCAATAAAGTGCAACAACAAAGATTTGAAACCATCTCACTGACTCTTCGGATTTAATTGGGGTCAGGGGTCAACACCTACAATAGAACTTATGTGCAAGGGTCAGTTATTAACAAAGACGACTACTGTATTTTCAGCAGCAGTCCTTTACAGACTCTTCCCCCAAATCAGTCGAGCTGGACATAACCAAATCTGATGTGTATATGTTGCTTGGATCTCCATAACAACATGCAACCTGCTCATTGTGCTCATAAGGAGTAGGAATATTGATATGTTGAGTAGTCAATATCTATAAGCAGCTTTATGATTGCACTAGTCTCACATTGCTAGAACTACCATCACAGCGCTGTGTCAGTGCTGAAGTATGGTATGGCTACACCACCTGTCTATTCTGGGATAGGGGGAAAAAAATATAATGATATAAATGTATTTCTTTAAACCAATCACAACCGTCCTGGGTGGCGATAAGCCCCAATAGCGGAGATAGCGAAAGGGGAGGGACATAAGATTAGATTAGATAGACTTTATTGATCCCAAATTGGGAAATGTCAGTACTACAGCAGCGAAATATCAGACACACAGCACACATACAGAATATACAAGAAATAATCAATAAGATAGAATACAATAACAACTATTCAAAAATAAAGATACAAAAATACAAAGGGAAGAATGTACAAACGTTTAAACAAGTGGCAAATAAAAATGTACAACTAGTTAAATAGTATTTATAAAGATGTAAGTAAAACCTATGTTTGTGCAAGTTGCACTTAGTGCAGCATTGTGATATGAGTCTTCTCTAACACTCAGTGATGAAGTGTTAAAAAGTGTTATTGCCTGTGGTAGGAATGTGCCAGATGTCAGGTTTTATCCCAGCAATATACATCCGTTGATCCAGACTGTTTGCACTGATAGTGGGAATGACCATACTACTGGTCCAATGGGTTGCTGTTGTTTGTGTTGTTTTTGGTGGTGGTTGGGCTTCCAGTGGATAATAGGGTCAATTTCTCCCTACACCGGGCTGATTATGCACTGATTGAGTGTGGTCACAGAAACATGAGCAAATCCAATTTCACAGCCAGCAGTAAACACTTGGGTCACACTCGGCCAGTCTGCTGACAACAAAGAGATATTGCCTGTGATCACTGGGGCCTGCTAATTTCATCTATGAAGGGAAATTAAATAGTTATTTCGACTTTGTTCACTGGAATCTGTCTCTTTTAATCCATAAAGTTTTCACACGTGACATGGTAAGATTACACACAGCTGTGGAGGAATTGTGTGTGTGATTGTGTGTGTGTGTGTGTGTGTGTGTGTGTGTGTGTGTGTGTGTGTGCATATCTGACTGAATCAAGTGCCCCCCCCCCCCCCCATCCCGACCCTCAGCCCAAATTAAAGTGACTTGTGAGTAATTATGAACGTGTGTCTGGATGTTGGCCAACTTCATATTCTATTCATGCAGATTAATACATATTTGCTGTTGCCTGTCGGGGCTGAAAGGCATCTGTCTTTAGCATTAAACATTCATGAATGTGCAGGACAAAGAGCAAGAGAGCCTTTTAGAGCAGCTCTTTACCCGCTCCTCTTCATATTAGCACGCATCTTAATGGAGCGCATTAAATCAGAATGGCCAAACAGGGAATTTCCCAATGACAATGGCATTCATCACACCTCTGTTTTAAAGGGAAAATCTCCCCTCAGATTACCTTTCAGTGTTACATACCATCAGTCCGTGTTGCTTAATGAAGGAATTGTGTTCCAGGTTAATCAAGTCTTCTTAATTTTCTGCATTAGCTTGTTTTCTACTGCCATTTATACGCTTCATGCATATATATCTTCAGTTCAGCTGCCAGCAAAATAAAATATTTTAATCATGTTTTTGAATGAACCCAAAAATACTATTTGTATTTGAACCACAGCGTAAAAAAATTTAAATAAGTCTAAACTGAGTCCAAATAAACCCTATTTAACTTGTAATGGTTTGAGTGGAAGTCAATAGTGACAGTACAGTGGGAGGTTAGTGAAAAAATGCGTGTGCAACAATTGCAATGGACCATATTTCATGATTTTCTTTCAAAACTATACTTCTATATGGATATACTGTATATTAGGGGTATCATGATTTTAAATAAAAAATTGAGCTTTCGATTTAGACTATCAAAATCAAAAGCAGGATCTGTATAGATCCCAATATCTGTATGTCTTCATGGTGCGTTCATGCGCACCTCATTAAACTAATGGTGCATCCAATTGCACTTCGTCAATTTTGAGAACTCAAACTGATGTTGTAAAGTACCCTTCTGCCATCTAGTCACTCTTATTGTGTCACTGCTGAAAAAAAATGTTTAAATCGAAAATTTAATCGAATTGTGATCTTAAATCAAATCGTGAATTTGGAGAATCGTGACACCCCTGTGTTATTTTTATCTGTTCAGAGAGCATCATCACTGCGTATTTTAATAATGTAGTAAAATTAGTTATTACCCCTTGTATACATACTGTATGCCACTCAATGCTGTTTAAATATTGGACTGTGTATAAGTGTATAAGTGTGACCCAAGTGGTCCGAGGGGGGTCAAAGGATGATTTCAGGAATAAGAAAGACAAAATATATTTCTGTTCACATACAAGCTAGTCTTTCACCAGACTTTGATGAAATTGTAAACGTCTTTGTTCTCCTGAGCTGTTGAGACACTCAGTAAAGGCAGTCCACTCTCTGATCAGGGGTTGACAAATAATGCAGTGCTATATAAAGGACCACTGCTGTTTGTGTGTGTGTTTCCAGGTGGCTGGAGTGTGTGGGGTCAGTGGGCACAGTGCAGCAGTGAGTGCGGAGGCGGGGTTCAAACCCGGACTCGGACCTGTCGGTCACCTCCGGAGGAGTCGTACCTGTGTGAGGGTGTGGTGGAGGAGGGCCGGCCTTGTAACTCACAGACCTGCACCGGTGAGCTCCCCGTTATCTGTGTGCGCTTGTATTCGTGTTTCTAAACATCCATGTCTGTCAGTGAGTGACCTTTTATGCTTTGTGGTTAAATATGAGCAGCAGGTGTGTGCAAATGTGTGTTTTAAAACTACTTTTTATATTTTGTTTTCCATCTATTTATTTTATCTTGTTCATTCGCTTGCGTATCCATCCTCTATAAGTCAGTGTTTTGACTTAAGGAGTGCATGTTGGAAAGGGGACTTTGATCGATGAGAAAAAATAATGACATGGTCAACCGTTTTTCAAGACCATGCTTGCACAGTATGTCAAAATCATTACACTCACAAATGGATAAAAGGACACAGAAAATCAACATCGGAGCGCTATTATGTAGAAATGCTTTTACTGAGTTGTTCTCCTGCTTAAAGCTTTCTTCATTTGTACAGAACAAGCAGTATGTTTCTGTTTGACAAATAGCTCAGCAGATTGTCGTCACTCTAGATGTGTTTATGTGTTTTTATTCCAGTTATGGTAGTCATGCTTTCAGAGACATTTGAAGACTCAGAGAAACATTACACAATACAACAGCACAATACAACACAATACAACAGCTGAAATCATAAAAAAAACTCCACACATTTACACCACATTTACACCAACAGCACAACAAAAGTCCCAAGTTTGGCTGATGCTGTTCTGGGTGACCAATCACGTCACGGTTGTGTCCCAAATATAAGCCGTTAATGAAGGACCTCTGGTTGCTAACCCCCCGCCCCCTCCTCCCCCCCGGCCTTGCCTCACCCCCCCTTTAGGCAAAGGTCGCCATCTCTCTCGCAGCCAATCGCTTCGCTCGGTGGACAGCCGCAAGCGTGATGACGTAGACAAGCCCCGCAGCGGACAGCAGAGCCCTCAGACAGGTAAGACAACGGGACGCAGAGGGATCCCATGCATCAGTCACTGTGGCAGCTTGGGTGACCACCACACTTGTACAATATATACATAATGACGACCAACAAACAAGAGAGTTGCACTCACTTTTAATGTACACATCAATCAAAATCTCCCCAGGTAGTGCCTCGTCCACAATGGACTAATTCCAACATGGACCCTCACTGAACATAGTGAAATTGTATTTTTATGTAAGGTCATAACAGTACACTGTGCCCTGTCTGTAAAACACTATATTAAACGGAGTCCTCCCTCTCTGTTAAAGTGATACTCCACCCAAAATCAGGAGTAGCAAGCACTCAATCCTCTGTAGGCTAAAAGGAATAGAAAATGGGACGTATGCTGATTATAAATTGTATACTTTATCTTTCCACGACTTAGATACTAGTCACATGGCTGTGTGGTAAATATGTAGTGAAAATTAGGTGTTTAGACTAGCTTAGCATAATAACAAGAAGCAGGAAGAAACAGCTAGGCTGGCTTTATCCAAAGTACACCTACCAACACCTCTAAAATGCCAATTATCTTTTGGGCATGTTTTGCCTTTATTTGATAGGACAGCTGAAGACAGAAAGGGGGGAGAGAGAGGGGGAAAGACATGCAGCAAAGGGCTGCGGGTCGGAATCCAACCCGGGCCGCTGCGGTAAGGACTGAGCCTTAGTACATGGGGCGCACGCTCAACCAGGTGAGCTACCGGGGCGCCTCAGTAAAGCAAATTGATGGGCAGAGGAAACATGGATCATGTATTGTAACACAAACAAGTTTTCATTTTGTCACTATTGGAATCCATTATAACTAATATGAATCTTACGTGCCTATACTCAATGCTCTTTGGAGAGAAGTACAAACCTTTCAAGCCTACAGGTGTGCAGGTTTGATACAAAGACAAACATTTTGTGTGAAGTATCACTTTAATTTGCCAATCGATTCCCCACCTCTTGTTTAGTTCTTTTCTCCCTGCTTCCCCAGCTGTGACTGCCCAATTTTCCCTAATTGGTCAACAGATCCATCAAATCGGTAGTCATGGCCATTCAAAAGATGCCTGACATATCCTAAGCCAGTGGCATACACTTCCCCTTGAAGTTAATGCAAAGGATATGACATCAGAGCCCCACAGATGAAGTAGGACAAGCAGAACAGAAGCTGGGGTCCATTTCAGGGGCCACCTCCTATGACAGATGCAGTGTAGGAAGTTGGACAGAACATTAGATGGGCTGCATCTGTAGCTCCTTTCCAAATGAGATGGTCTACAGAGGACAAAGGCTTTCTGGAAAGCTCCTATCAATATCTTTTCAATTGGCCAGCGTGCAATGGTTTGGAATACTGAGGCCATCAAGGACCACCAGTCATGTCTACAAAATAATGCCTCATATCAGCCACATTTGGAGGAACCTTTGGAAAGGGACAGCCTGATCCACCTGTTTGGAAATATTAGCCCTTTAAAGGAGGTGGCCACTAAAATGTGGCACAGCTAAAATCTACCCTTTATCACTCCACAACCCTTCCTCTTTTGGCCTCAGAGGCTGCATCCTGCATGATAATTAGTTATGGCCCTGTCCTTTCCTTTCCCTCTTTTTTCTCCCTCTATCCTCCTATCCTTTACCCACCCTACCTCCTCAGTAGACTCAGCTTCAGGTGAGGAGTGGTCAGCGTGGAGTGTGTGTTCTGCCACGTGTGGGGAGGGCTGGCAGAGTCGCACTCGTTTCTGTGTGTCCTCCTCCTACAGCACCCAGTGTAGTGGGCCACTGCGCGAGCAGAGACCTTGCAACAACTCTGCTATTTGTCCAGGTAAGCCCCCCCGTCCCTTCCACCACTGCCACCTTCCTGCGCTCGCCCAGCCCTCTCCTGGACCCTGCCTCATCCATACAAGACCCACCTGACTCCCCTCAGGTTCTTAGCAAATCTGTGGCCCCAGGGTTGATTTCTACCCTCACTTTGCCTGCAGTTTAGAATGACTCCCACTTCAGTAGCAGAGATCATACGGTGTTCTCAGGCTCTCCTACATACAGACAGGCAGGGAAACTCCTCAACTTAGAAAGCGATACTATCCCAGGACAATGGATCGGCATGGATGATTCCAGTAAAGCTAAACAGCAGAGTCATTTATAATAATCAATAAAGTTCAGTGTCTCAGTTAAGTTCTCTTGTGTTGTTTTGGTGTATTAAGATGGCCTGTGTTAGCCCGTCTATAAATCATACCATAACTGCTCTGATTGCAGTGCACGGCGCTTGGGACGAGTGGTCACCATGGAGTTTGTGTTCATCGACCTGTGGCCGAGGTTACAGGTCCAGAACGCGAACTTGCACCCCCCCACAGTTTGGGGGAGATGCCTGTGATGGCCCAGAGAAACAGACCAAATTCTGCAACATAGCTGTCTGTCCAGGTAAGGAACACAATCATTAATTATTTATTTATTTAACATAACCTATGGAAAAAAAATTCAATCAAAAGGGTTAAGCCTAAAAAAATAATAAACGGATCCAAATGGCCACAAGGGTGCACATGACGTTAATCTACCCGTATTCTAGAGGGTCTGACTGCATTCTAAAATGTATGACTGTGGGAACTGTACGCACAGACACCTAATGCAGAAAAAAAACTGATCCATGATTGTATCCAATCTATCACACAACTACTTGTGCTTTTTTCATATGTGTACAGACTAGGCTTGTGCCGATTGGCGATCAGATCGTACGATGAAGGACTGAAGGTTTGGTTGGTTTTTCATACAGCGATATTGATATACGATATTGAAGCAATTTTAACCAACTGACAGTTGGATCTAAGATATTCTAAAGAAATTACATCTAGAATCCGAGCCCTACTGTTCATTTAGAGATATTTCTGGTGGAGCGGTAGTCTATATCCACGACGTTTCACTTCCGGGATTGCTATGATGCCGCCAGAAATTACTCCGGATTTCACTCTTTTCGGCCGGATGTCCGTTACCTTCCTCTTTCTTTGTGTTGGCGTTCTAAACTCCAGTGGATTTCTGAGGACTATGGTTAACTGCTCCTCAGATCTCTGCAGGGTAAATCCAGACAGCTAGCTAGACTATCTGTCCAATCAGAGTTTTCTGTTGCACGACTAAAACAACTTTCTCGCTCATCCCACAGTTAAACGCTGTTCAGTTCGGTTAGCGGTGCTCAGCGGGCGAAATTGCCACTCCACTACTCTCACTTTGCCAGATCCTCCTCCACAGCGCTGCAGAGGAGGGTCTGGCTAGTGTAGGTTTAAATGTAAAGGGGATAATTAGCCACTGTAATGAAGAATATGACAAAATGAACTGCGTTGAGCTACCAAAGCAAGTCGCTATCAGCAACACAGAAATCTCGTCGACCAGAGATGACGCAATACGCTTACTGCTGCACGTCAGCACATCAGCCAAGCAGGGCTCAGGACAGCCAACACAGTGTAGCCAGTTTTATGGATAAAAGTGAAAGCTGCTCTGCATATGCATACTGTATGTTATGCCCAGTTACGTGTTCAATGTAGCCAGCCTGTCAGACTGGCGATCAGATCACCTATTGGAGATCTCGAGCAACCACGATTGGATGATTTCAAAATATAAGCAATCGCACAAGCCTAGTACAAACCAGGGATGCCTTTGAGAAGATTAATCACATCTTGTCCCCTTATAATGGCCGGCTTCTTGCCTTGCCTTCGGTTATCGACTATTTGGAAGAGTTATGAACACGTATGCCTTTGACTTCATACGAACTAGTTTGTTTTAGGCTCAGTGAACCCTTAAAGCTTGTCCATATATGTTAATACAACATTTTTCCTAAACAAGACACTACAGTACATGATGTACATCAGCACATTTATTTCTACTCTATATTACAAATACACAAAGAATACAAGATTTGATATGTCCAATTGGAAATATTCAGCAGTGAGCACCGAGTGGATATGGAAAGTGTCCTCATGAAATGCAACTCTTAACTTTATTCCTAAATTGTCTTTGAATTAGTATATGCACTATAATCCATAATGCACCAAATCAGGGAGAGTGACATTTCCCGTGTACTGTCTTTTCTGTTTGCTTGTCGTTGGTGACCCTGGATATTCTCAGTGGACGGAGTGTGGAACGAGTGGTCCAACTGGAGCTCCTGTTCCGCCTCCTGCTCTAATGGGACCATGCAGAGAACCAGGGAGTGTAACGGCCCCTCATACGGAGGCTCCGAGTGCAGGGGAGAATGGCTGGAGACTGTTGACTGCTTCCTTGGGGAATGCCCAGGTATGTAAGAGACAGGGCCAGAGCCACAGCCAGATCAAATTATTTACAGTGGTCCAAAAATGTATTTCTTGCTCTTTGACAACAGATTTACTGGAAGCTACTGTACCTTATATAAACTGGCTATTTAATCATACATGAATGAACTTTTAGAAGTGATTTAATTGTAACTTACAGCAGGTCCTTTCTGTTTCTATTGTATGGTGTGGCTGTTCAATACAATGCTACACAATAAACTGCATGTTTCATCCAGTGGTGTGGGAACATTTTAAGTAAACGCGAGGTGACAGGCCAGAGTCTGACATGTTTCTTACAAAGCATGAAGAGACCAGATTCATTTATTCAGCCACATGATGGCATTTAAACAACAGGTTTAAATTTAACAATAAAAAAATGCATGTATTATACAGATGTATAACTCCCACATGTCTCACATTTATCTACCTAACATTAAAACAATTGTGTGCAGTATTGCAAAGGTTATTACCTACTGAGTGTGAATGCTTTTGCCTCGTGTACTTACCTTGTACCTTATAATTAATACTCAATACTTTTTTGGGACATACCATATATATGTCCAAAGCATATAAGCTGACTATGGTATATACTGTATGCTTTGATTGTATTGATTCAGGCAAAGAATCTGAATCAGAATCAACTTTATTGTCATTGTAAGTACATACAATAAAATTAAAAGTGGTACTCTATGGTGCAAACATAAAAGCACACACAACAAACTAAGAACATAGAGCAGAGAATGTGAAGATGGTAAAAAACTAGAGTGAATAGTAAACTAGTGAAATCATTTAGTAAAAGTTCTTATATCTTTCTACAAACCACATGATTGATTTACATTCCTAGTGTTTTTCTTACTAGTGCTTCATTGCGGTTTCAACTAATGAATGTGTGCTCCTGCCTTCCAGACTGTCACCAGTTTTCATTCATTCCATTATGATGTGAATTATAAATGAATTGTATTTAGCAAGTTTCAAGTCTCAGCTAGGTAATGTCAATGCTTTAGTTAAATAAATACTGAAAATCCAACACAGCACGTCTGCAGAAAGTATTTAAATAGAATAGAATAGAATATGTTTTATTGTCATTGGACAGCAGCTGTCCAACGAAATTCTTCAACTCACCCTCATTGGTGCACAAATAAAATGACAGTACCCTTATAAAGGTAAAAGACCCAGAACAAAAACAATAAATACAGTAAATACAATAATAAAAATAAAAAAATCAGATATTGCACATTTGTATTTGCAGAAAGACTGCTATTGCACCATTATTTGTTAGTGTTTAGTTATTTTATGGCACATGGGTAAAAACTAGGGCTGTCAAACGATTACATTTCCTTAATCGCGATTAATCGTTGAATTTCTATAGTTAATCGCGATTAATCGCATGCTTTATCACATGATTAAAATTCTATTATTTTGCATTTCAGAACTGTTTTTAAGTACATGTTAACAATGGAAACCAATTCTTACCAGTGTATCTTGATTGGGAATCAAATGAATGCAAAGAAAGTGACTTTATGAACTTGATTTTAAGATTTGTATTTGTTTATTATATATTTAATCTAGTCACACATTTGAATCTAGAGTCAATATTAGGGTTGGGTATTGTTTGGTTTGGATACCAGTGCTAAAGCGGTACTTTTAAAACGGTACCGGTGCCTTAACGGTGCCTGAACCGATACTTTTTAAGAAAGTTACAAAAAAGAAGGGTACTAAACAGTTGGCGACATTAAAGAATGGCTTGTTTATTGCTAAGGCCATAGCGTCAAAATTAAATGTTTAATAATAATGTAATCACTATAACAATAACTTATTTCACTAGTAAATTGCTGTTGAATGACAAAAACAACCACCAGATGGGAAAAGGGCATTTAACAACAACTTTGAATGCACCACGAGGCTGTAAATTACCAGTTTCATTGAACGCACCATCAGTGTTTTTCCGACAACAGCAGCTGCAGATTGTTACATCCCGGTGTTGAATCCTCTACAGTGAAATACAGACAAACTTTACACCGTTTAGCGTTAGCTGTCAGCATTTTAACCGTGTTTAATCCAGCTTCTAGCTAGCGGTAGGCTAACGTTAGCTGCTGTCGAGTATAGTGTTAACTAGCTAGCGGTAGGCTAACGTTAGCTGCTGTTGAGTATAATGTTAACTAGCGTCACGTGCAGCGATGTTTCTGTTGCCTGTAACGTCTGTTTCAGAGCATCAGAGAGAAGTGCAGGCATATCAGTGGCACCAGAATGAGGCATCGAAATCCGCGTTGCTATTCCTGCAGCAGCAGGATGTGTTACGAGGAAGTACAGCAAAATAGTAGCCTGTTAGGCTAGGCTAGGTTAGGAAAATAAATTAATAAATGGCAGCATGCGATTAATACGATTAAAAAAAAGATTATGCTCGACCCTTCATCGCATCGCGATTAACTCATTAATGCTGACAGCCCTAGTAAAAACTGTTCATAAGTCTGGATGTGCGGGCCTTCATGGACCTGTATCACTTCCCAGAGGGCAACAGGGTCCTGGGTGATGCTTCTGGCCTGACGTAAACATTGAGCCATGTAAATGTCTTCTAGGGTGGGTAGTTGTGTGTTTATGATGCCCTGTGCAGTTTTATGACTCTCTGTAGCGCCTTCCTTTCGGCCACAATGCACTGCACACCAGAATGCCATGAGAGAGGATGCTTTCCACAGAGAATGTGTGTGTGTGTGTGTGTGTGTGTGTGTGTGTGTGTGTGTGTGTGTGTGTGTGTGTGTGTGTGTCTGTGCGTGTGTGTGTCTGTGCGTGTGTGTGTGTGTGTTTAATTGTGCCTGATGTATTATTGTCTAACACTGTGTGTGTTGCTGTATGCACTCTGTCAGTGGATGGCAAGTGGCAGCCGTGGTCTTTGTGGTCGGGCTGTTCCAAAACTTGTGGAGGGGGGAGCCAGCAGAGAAACAGGATTTGTTATGGGCCCTTTTTTGGAGGGAAGCCTTGTCCTGCGGAACGAGAAGAGGTCCGGCGCTGTAATGAAAAGAAATGCCCAGGTCAGTGGATGGGAACATACTTTGCTTTGTCAGCAGTATTTCATCAGGGATGGGAACCTGAGATACTTACAAATTGTATGACACCTATTGTAATACATTTTAAATGATAGCCTACATGATGATACATTACATCATACACAATACTCATTCACAGAGATGTGGACTTGAGACTTGGTGACTTGGACTGGAGTCAACGTTTTGATGACATGCAACTTGACAAAAATCAAATGACTCGAGACTTGACTTGAGGCGTGATGATTCGGATGACTTGCGTGTATTCATAAGTTTGAATGTCTGCTGTTAAATGTAAAATAATATAATTTAATGTTGACTTGTTTCTGTCTAATTATCAAGTATGCTGTGCAGCTGCAGCAGGGCAAACTGTGAATCATGATTGGACGACTCAAAAAGCTCTGCAGTATGTGATTGTCATGATTGGATGACAGTCAAACTCCTCGCTATGGCAACACGTAACATCAAAGACCCCTGATGAGGCCTCATTAGTCAGACCAGACCACCACAATGGCTGCGTCTGTGCCACGAGTCATCAATTTTGGATTCAACAATTAAAAAAGTGACTTGATTTGGGACTTGACTTGACTTGATATAACTTGTGATTTGACTTACCCCAAACAAAATAACTCAAGACTTGCTTGAGACTTGGACCAATTGACTTGAGACTTACTTGGGAGTTGAGCAAAGATGACTCGGTCACAACATTTACTCTCCTTTTGTGAACAGAACCTCATGAAATATGTGGCGAGGACAACTTCTCCAATGTTGTATGGAAGATGACTCCAGCTGGGGATACAGCAGCAGTACGTTGCCCTCCCAACGCCATGGGTGAGCTCACACCTTTTCATTTATAAGACGCAAAATGTCCACTGGTAGTTTTAAGAGTTGGATTAAAAAAAGAGTCTTTGGTGTCCTCACACAGGGCTTATCCTTCGCCGCTGTACCCTGGACGAAGAGGGCATCGCCTACTGGGAGAACCCCACCTATATGAAATGCATTTCCAATGACTATCGAAGTATACAAACTTTGGTAAGAAGCAAAAAGTTTTTCTTTAGCACTCCTGGTAAATGTGAAGTGACTGCATTTATATAGCGCTTCTCTAGTCTTAACGACTACTCAAAACGCTTTAACACAGTACAGGAACCATTGACCATTCACACACATTCATACACTCTGGCCGAGGATGCCATACAAGGTGCCACCTGCTCATCAGATAAACATTCACACACCGATGGTGCAAGCAAATCAGGGTTCAGTGTCTTACTCAAGGATACTTCGACATGGGACTGCAGGACCAGGGATCGAACCGCCAACCTTCCAATGGGTAGGTGACCGCTTAGTCTATATCGACAACGTTCCACTTCCGGATTGCTCCGGTGCCGCCGGAAACTCCACCGGAGGTCCCTCATTTTCGGCCGGATGTCCGTCCCCTTCCTCTTTCTTTGTGTTGGTGTTCTAAACTCTGGTGGATTCATGAGGACTATGGTTAACTGCTCCTCAGATCTCTGCAGGGTAAATCCAGACAGCTAGCTAGACTATCTGTCCAATCTGAGTTTTCTGTTGCACGTACACGTTCCACCAAAACAAGTTCCTTCCCGAGGCTATTTAGCAGAGGCACCGTTGCTCCGTCCGGCATTTAGCACCGCCCAAAACGATTGTGATTGTTTTAAAGAAATGCCAATAAACTAGAGCACGTTTTTCTCCCATCCCGGAATGCTGTGTGGACTAGCTAGACGGTTGCTAGTCTCGCATTGCCAGACCTTCCTCCACAGCGCTGTGGAGGAAGGTCTGGCAATGCGAGACTAGCGACCGCTCTACCAACTGAGCCACAGCCGCCCCTTACATAGTAGCCTTAGAGCACAGAAATTAATTATGGCTGTTCAAATGTGTCGGGGAACAAATGTGTAAAATTCCCAGTAGATGTGTTGTAATGATGTATATATTGTGTCAAAAGTGTCGAGCACTTACTGTCAAAACTAACAGAACCCACTTCTTCTGTTAGACTCGGGAACACTTGTCCAAAGCCCAGCGTGGCCTTGTGGGAGATGGAGTTTCAGAGGTAATGACCAAGCTGAGGGTGACATCCAGCGATGGGACCAGCTACAGTGGTGATCTGCTGGCCATGGTGGACGTGCTGAAGAACATGACAGAGATCTTCCGGAGGGCATACTACAGTCCCAGCAGTGCAGACATGAGGGTGAATTAATACGTATGGGTTTACTGTAGGGCTGCACGATATGAGGAAAATATGCGATATTGCGATAATCATATTACTTGCTTGGTACCTGTTAACGGATGAAGTTGTTATTCCATATTCTTCTTATTGTCAAAGGTGCCACTGTGGAGTTTTTACAGAACTAGTAGCTCTATGGTGCAATGTTTTTACGTGTGGGTCTTTGTTTGCTTTGTATAATGCACATGAATACACTTCCCATAATGCAATTTTCTTGGTAATGAAGGAGCGTGTCACCCAGTGCAACAGTGTGGCATATCAGACTTTGATACACACACACACACACACACACACACACACACACACACACAATACTTAGTATAGTAGTAGATACATTTATCATTGGTTGGGTCTTTTCTTGGGATTTGTTGACCAGAAGAAATATACAGACTATTACCAGCCTTATTCTAAAATACCTTAAAGGGAAACTTTGGTATTTTTTAACCTGGGCCCTATTTTTCCATGTTTTTGTGTGTAAGTGTCATGAGAACCACAATTTTTTTTTTAAAATTGATCCAGTTTTATGGAGGGCGGCAAACAAGCTGCAATGTAACTTCAATGTCCGTCCACTAAAAGTCTGTTTTATTGCTGACAGGCTCAGATTATTATTATTAAGTGTCTGACAACATTATGGAAAGGATCCTTACAGAGATAGACCTTTCTGTTAAAGATCCTTTTTGTTTAACAAGAAACAGCCCCAAAATCACTAGTGCCAAACCCACCAGACTCCATGTAAATAAACAGTAATTTTATTTTTGTAAAACACACTTCATTCAAAGTCGACAGAGTAAAACTATCAAAAGCCATGTTGGTTCGTCTTTCCACTGTTCCAACAAGCACTACTCTAGTTTAGCTAAAATCAACCCTTAATTCACCCATTTACATGTGATGGCTCTATACACGCTAAAAGTACTGTTAATTTAAATGGAGTCTGGTGAGTTTGGTGATGGTGATTAAGGAGCTGTTTCATGTTAAACAAAAAAGGATCTTACTCTTTAATAAAAAGGTCTCTGTAAGGATCCTTTCCATAATGTTGGCAGACACTTTGACACCTGTCAGCAGCAAAAACAGAACTTTTAGTGGATGGAAACTGACGGTGAACATTTGCCATATAGGATTACATTGCAGGTTGTGGCTGCTGGTTACAGCGTTCTCTCTCAATACTGGACCAATTTCAAAGACTTTTTTTCCCCATTAGTCACTCAGACACCAATGCATGGGAAAATACAGTCCTGGTTAAAAAAATAAAAATAAAAAATAACCTTTAAGGACTGACTTCAGAATGTAAAGCTAACAATGTGACATCATGTGAAACATTTTCTTTTTCTTTTCCAGAACTTTGTGCAGTCAGTCAGCAATCTGTTGATGGAGGAGAACAGGGAGAGATGGGAGGAAGCACAACTGGTTAGTATCCCCCCCTTCTCTTTCTAAATCAGGATTCACCTCGTCACCTCGTCTGCAATTACATCCATTCTAGAACTTAGTGTGCAGTAATAACAACCCTGAAGCTGTACCAACTGACGGGTTGGACACTGCGACAATGACACAGGTGGACAAACAGCCCACCTGTGTCTTTTCAAACTGACAAGAGGTAGATGGAGAGGAGAACTGCTGAAGGACAGAAATATCTATAGCTAATGAGTAAGCGAGTCAACGCAAACACCCACTCATCCATCTGCTGCACTCATCCACTCGTGCATCGCTACCTTTGCCTTTCCGTTCAGCCGTCCAGCTGTCCATGTTTTCGCTCACCATGCAGGCACCAGAACGATGCCAAACAAACCAAGCCGCTCTCCACAAAATAAGCACAGTCTTAAAATGCAACTAACACGTGCAAGTTCTTCTACTATGTAGGAGGCAAAGCTATTAGTACTTCTTAAAGGAACACACCGACTTATTGGGACTTTAGCTTATTCACTGTAACCCCCAGAGTTAGATAAGTCCATACATACCTAACTCATCTCCGTGCGTGTTGTAACTCTGTCTGACGCCCCCACCGCTAGCCTAGCTTAGCACAGATCCTGGAGGTAACCGACTCCATCTAGCCTACTGCTCCCAATAAGTGACAAAATAACACCAACATGTTCCTATTTACATGTTGTGATTTGTATAGTCACAGCGTGTACAAATAACAAGGTCACATGAGACACAGCCATCTTCTAACCGTATACAAACTGGGAACTATATTCTCAGAAGGCGAAGCGCTGCTACTTCTGCTACTTGGGCGGAGTGATTTTCTCGCAGCACCTGAGAAGCCCCGTGGTGAGGAGCAGAGAGTAACAACGGTGCTTTTTAGGAATCACTCCGCCCAAGTAGCAGTGCTTTGCCTTCTGAGAATATAGTTCCCAGTTTATATACGGTTAGAAGATGGCTGTGTCTCATGTGACCTTGTTATTTGTACACCCTGTGACTATACAAATCACAACATGTAAATAGGAACATATTGGCTTTATTTTGTCACTTATTGGGAGCAGTAGGCTAGATGGAGTCGGTTACCTCCAGGATCTGTGCTAAGCTAGGCTAGCGGTGGGGGCGTCAGACAGAGTTACAACACGCACGGAGATGAGTTAGGTATGTATGGACTTATCTAACTCTGGGGGTTAGGGTGAATAAGCTAAAGTCCCAATAAGTCGTGTGTTCCTTTAAAAGATGTATTTTTTGACTTTTTTGCTTCCTGATACCGTTTCCGATACCTGAACTTATGTTTCGGCCGATACTGAGTACCGATCTGATACCAGTGTGTCATATATTTGATTATGATTTAACAGCTGTATACTACTATCTCTGTATGGATGTGATATGATTTCTATCTTTGTTGTATGCCAAATGCCAAATATGTTTTTGATGCATAGGCGTAATTTACAGGGGGGATTGAAATTTGCAGTCGGGTGCCTGGGTGGTCTAGTGGTAGAGCGCGCGCCCATATATAGATGCTCAGTCCTCGATGCAGAGATCACGGGTTCGATTCCAACCTATGGCACTTTCCTGCGTGTCATTCCCCCTCTCTCTCCCCTTTCATGTCTAAGCTGCTACAATAAAGCCCTAAATGCCAAAAAAATTTACCTTAAAAAAAGAAAAAGAAATTCGCAGTCACTTGAGAGTTTGTTCAAATAGTTGGTTGGTGAAAATACACATACTACGAAAATTCACACACTAAAATTAGAGTTAATTACATTTATATAGTGAGGCTGGTGCCTGTGTGTGTGTCTGTCTGTCTTTCTGTCTGTGTGTGTCTGTGTACACTTGAATGTTGGTCATTGCGGCGTACAATATGAGAGATTTTGGCACTGAACTGGTATGACAGTAGCTATGTTTCCACCCACCTGTCAATGGAATTATCTGAAGTTCGCTAAAAACATTCATACCATAAAGCTGGTGAAAGTGTGTTTCCATAAAACGGCTTTAAAGCGAATTAAAAACCTGCTGCGTAATGACGTCACATGCTGTTTTGCGATCAAATTGGTATATTGAATAGATTTGAGGTATTTAAGGTGTTTCCATTCATTTTCACACTGAATAGCACAGCATTCAATCTTATATTTCTTCTTATCTTATATTTATGAACAAAGTTTGCTAGCCAAAATGGATCGCGCCCTCAACCTACAAATTATTCATATTGCACAAGTTGTTATATTGCTTATGTACCAGCTGATAGCGACATATCAAGCTATAATAAGACAACAACTACGCTATCAAAACATTGCTATGATGATGCAGTAAAATGATGGCATTTCTTAGATTTTTGTTATTTAAAATAGCCGTTATATTTCGCTCGTAAATTAAATTTAAAAAGCTTCTCGTCTCCTCGTTCGTCCACTTATATCTGTCTTTGTTGACACCAGCCATGTCTGCAATGAAAGCGGAAATTCATGGCAGAAATGTCCTAAAACTTTTTCAACTTCGTTTTATGGCTGGTTGCAACCATAAAATGACCTAAAACCTAATCGCAGTTCATTATTTATTCGTCAAATAACGTTTCCATCAGCGTTTATCACATAAGCCGTTTACCGATTAAGAGAAAATCCGATGAGATCGAACGTACAAACTTTCTGTCGATATTAATGAAATTCAATTGAATTTCACTGTTTCCAAAAGGCATTTTTTTTGTTGATATGACTTCATTCCAGAAAAACATGTGGATGTAAGGGCTTCTGTTAATCTGTTGTATATAATCCATAGTCCTTTTTTCTTTCATTCTACTTCTATGTGTCTCTGTTTCCTCAGCTGGGGCCAAACATCAAGGAGCTGTTCCGTCTGGTGGAGGACTTTGTGGATGTTATTGGCCTGAGGATGAAAGACTTCCAAGACATGTATGAAGTCACCGATAACCTAGGTCAGCCTTATCTCCATCCAGGAGATTTCCACATCTTCCACATCTTTGCTTATCAAAACGAATGCTCTTATCACAGCTTCTCTTTCTCTGAAGATTGATCTTCATATCTACAATGGCAATACATAAAAAGGGAGGACAGGGAACGGTCAACTGGCGGTTAAACAGACATTCCCTGCGCACTCAGTCTCAAGACCTCAAGACGCGTGTTTGTGATATTTAGGTCACAAACACATAAATATTTGTGTGTATGTTGGCCGAAACAGGAAATTATGAGAATGCCGAATATGGGTTGAACCCCCCCCCCCAAAAAATAAATAAATAATATATTTATATATATTGTAATTTCCTTTACATAAATTAAGACATTTGCACCATAACTTGATGCAGAAAAGGCAAATTGTTGCAGAAAAGTTCACTAGAATACAGGAAATTAAGGGTTTGATGTGCTCAAAATTTCAGTTTTGCTCAAAAGTAGAGCTCTCAACAAGTCACAAAAAAAGTCTAAAATGTTAAACATTTATACACAGTGTGTTTGACAACCTTAACTTAAATAAATCCACAAATGTAATATATGTAATAGATACCGTCCACATTGGTTTGGCATCACTGCATTTATTTTCTTTTCTTCTTTTTATCTAAAGTTTCTAATGTTGTCATCAGTTGAGAAGCACAGTGAACCATTATAACGACAGTGGTAGTACAGCTCGTATACATATTGGGTATGGTGTCTATAGCAACAAGCATCATTAGATCCCCCAGGCCAGCAGCTATGTGGCTGTTTGGCCCTACAGCTCTATAGAGTAAAGGTTATATCATGAATTTGTCCCATATTTTCTATTTTATATCATTAGTTGCCAGAAGAAATTAATAAAAATAATAACAGAAAGAAAAAAACAAAAAAACATTTGTAATATATTGCATTTTTCCACCATCCTTTGTTCTCTCCTTTGCTAATCTGTTTCAACTAATTTAATATTATTGTATCACGGCATGGCACACTCTCTGTTTTTGTGACATTCTATTATCCACGGTAAATATTCCCACTCCCCAGGGCAGCAGGTCCAGCAGATCCACATTCATAACTACCTCCTGTCCCCTTTCCAATGCCCAGTGACTGTAAACGCTCCATTTTTCTCAGATAGGGGTAGAAAATGTAGTGTAGTCATCACAGAGGCTCTGCTGCTCTCCGTGACCTCCAGATAAAAACGAGGGAGAGTTTGAGTTTAGTCGAGGCAGAGTATGTGGGAATTGGGGCCAGATGAGAGGTCCTGTTTATTGCTGTGCCACCTCACTGTCTGGAGCCAAATAGCCACCCACACCAGCAGCGTACCTCCCACACCTCGCCCAGAGGCAACGCCGCACACATCATCTGCCAGCAAATAGTTTCTGCCTCCAAACTCGTTAAAGTAGCCGAGTTGTAGGATGAAGGGATTCACCAGACATCCTCTGCTGAGGAGTTATCTCTGTTTCTTGTTTTGTTTTGTTTCTATTTTGCACCACTCGTTCATCATCTTTGTCAAAATCCAGTTTTTTTTACACACAAGCAAAGAAAATACTGGCAGGGGCACCTGGGTAGCTCACCTGGTACAGCGGCTTTACTTCCTACCTGCATCATGTCATTCCCCCTCTGTCTCCCCTTTCATGTCTAAGCTGTCCTGTCAAATAAAGGCCTAAAATGCCACAAAAAAACCACTGGCAAGTACCCAAATACCAAGGCAGGAATCAAAACCAGAAAAGGAAGCAAGACAAACTAGCACAGGAGTGAGGAAATGGGCAGGTATATAGACACAGACACAGGGAAGATTCTTTTTTTAATTTGAATAGGGGAGAGATTAGAGTCAATAAAATTATCTTTGTTACTACTCTTTAAAGGTCTTTAAAGGCGAACTACTACACTGGCATGGAAAGAAACCAAGAACAGCACACACATGCTGATTACATGCATCAAAACACCTGCATCCACTGTGGTCTATGTGAGCCCATATCACAGCGCCTTGATGCATCTGGACAACACATTCTCAATCTCAGCGCACCAAAAAGCGCTTGGTCAGGGGCCTTTGGCGTTTGTTACTCAAAAACTCTCCTTTAGCATCTATCCCTTTGGCGTCGTATTTTGACGCACTTGGTCGGGACGTCCGTTTAACTGACATGCAGCACAAGAACGAGACAGTTAGGTTTAGGAATGTGTGTTGTTTGACCATTCCATCCCCCCAACCAACCTCCTTAGGCGGCTTTTCACTACCGTTGTCTCTCTTAATACTACGTTATCTTACATCGCCGTTGAGCTGCTGCTATGCCCAGAGACACTAAAGGGGCCTTTATCCGTCGGTATCTGATGCTGAGAGCCACTGACCAAGCATCAGTATTTTATGAGTTGGGAGTGAGAAATGGTTGAACTGACAGACAGACAGACAGAACAATCACTGAATACTAAATCAAATTTAGCATTTCTTGGTGGTGTTATCTGACGTTCAAGGCTGGGATACCAACCGGGCAAACCAGGCTCTGGGGCCCCAGAACTCCATGGTCCCCCAAAGCTTCAGGCTTACTGTGTGTCAGCTGGTTCATGCTGATTTAATTTAATAGAAAGTTTTTTTTGTAGTATGCACTATATGTGCTATATTAACTGACATGATAAGGTGGGTCTGTTTTATTGCCTGCCTGGTTGCCTGCCCTGTTTTAAGGAGGGTTCTTATGTGTTTATATTTTGTACATTCCTTAATGTTTTTAATGAAACTATACTACACACTATACACACTGTACAGAGAGTGGGAGGAATAGGTGGCTCATAGAGGCCCAGCAGATAATGGCCGTTTAGCAGGTTAATCTGGCCATGCTGACATTATAACAGATACATGTTTTACATATGGTTCACTGCTTTTATTTCTAACTCATTTTGTATCAATTTGACTTTGATCAATTGTTTTCCATATGACTTTGTATAAAGGACAACTTCTCAGGTGAGGTCAATTTCATTTGTAAAGGCCATTACAAGCTTCAATCTTCCAATCTTTACAACATACAGTATGTTACCTTCTATCTACAGGCCATACACCAGATGTAAAACCAATTATTTAAAAAAGTACTTTTAAAATCTTGAACATTAAAAATTCATGACTTAATAAGACAATAACACTCGGAGTTAAAGTTCAGAAAAACAAAGTTATTATGTATTATTTATGAATAGCTCAGCTCTCACAAACTCAGACTGCTTCATCAGGACTGTGTGGGTGTGCCTTATTTGATTGACAATGACCTTGCAACCCCGCCAGAAGAAACTTCCATGCCCAAATTCCAAGGACTTTTTATCAGAATGTTGTTCAATTCTGATTGGTGCACTGACATTCGTGACATCATCAGAGAGAAGCGCACGGAGGAAAACACAAATAGTGAAATCTCTTATGTGAAATAAGCATATTTATACCACGGTCTGGGTGAATACTCGAATCTGATTGGCTGCAGGTGTTCCTTAAAAAACTGTTATAGGAAAAACTTCCGGTGGAACTGACTGACATTCTAAATTGATGCGCAACATTAAAAGAAAAAGAAAATGTGAATCTGTTATTACGCGTTGGGCGGTTCATGCCTTGCCGTCGTCCATTAATACCTGACAATGTACACCTTGTTGTGCATTAACCCTTACTTTTTCTACCTTTGGTAGAATATGTTGTGTTCATGTAAGGCCCATGACTTATAGTAAGAAGCTGATTGAGAAAACATGTTTCCAGGGACTTCTGTAGGTAGGTAAAAAAATAGATGGACAGACATGCGATAGGTGCATTGTGCAGACAGAAGTAGCAGGAGTAGAATTGCAAATATGGAGAAACAGAATGTAAATATTGATTAAAATTGGTGTAATAATTTCTATGTTCCAGTTTTGAGCGTCCATAAGCGTCCAGTGGCGGGTCATGCGGACATCGGCTTCCCTATGAAGGGCTGGAGGGGCATGGCGGACTGGGCCCGCAGCTCTGAGGACAGAGTCACCATCCCCAAGAACATCCTGTCTACTGGAAAGCCAGGTGAGAGATGGAACACACCTCACATCTGCATCACACTAGTCTATATCCACGACCTTACACTTCCGGGATTGCTCTGTTGCCACCGGAAATTCCGCCGTATGTCCTTTTTTTCGGCCGGGTTGTCCCTCCCCTTCCTCTTTCTTTTTGTTGGCGTTCTAAACTCTGGTGGATTTCTGAGGACTATGGTTAACTGCTCCTCAGATCTCTGCAGGGTAAATCCAGACAGCTAGCTAGACTATCTGTCCTATCTGAGTTTTCTGTTGCACGACTAAAACTACTTTTGAACGTACACCTTCCACCAAAACAAGTTCCTTCCAGAGGCTATTTTGCAGTGGCACTGGGGCTCTGTCCGGTGCTTAGCATTACCCAAGACGATTGTGATTGGTTTAAAGAAATGCCAATAAACCAGAGCATGTTTTTCTCCTATACGGGAATGCTGTATGGACAACCCAGACCCTCTTTCGCAGTGCTGTGGAGGAAGGTCTGGCAACCATGCCACACCGGGAGCGTCTCAGAAGCAGAGCGTCTTGCCTGCCGACTTGTCACTGAAAGGCTCTGCTAGTACCATAACAAGCATTGTCTTGAATGTCCGTGATTGCTGGTGGCCGCCGGAATGCAGCGCAGACGCGCCTGGTGGAATTTGGCTGTGAGACAGATCACACAGAATTAACACAGTAAACTGTAACCAGGAAAGAGTGACAACAAATTATTTGTGGCGCCTCGGAATAAAACCTGTTGTTATTTATAAATGTGTCTTTTGAGAGCAGAACACGTTCATGTTCTCCAAATGCTGATTACAGCAGGCCTGTCTGCCTTCTGTTTCTGAATTCAAGAATGTGTGTGCTTGAATCTGTGTGTGTGTGTGTGTGTGTGTGTGTGTGTGTGTGTGTGTGTGTGTGTGTGGTGTTTGTGTGTGTGTTTGGTTGGTTGGGAGGGGGCCGTCAAGACAAAACAGCAGAAATAGGGAACAGGAGTTGATTTATAAAACGTTGTTTACTGCCATTAATCTGCCAAGCAAAGCGTCCCGGTCAGACAAATGCACGCAGAGACGGTTGTATTTAATGTTGAAAATAAAACACGCAGGAGAATAACAACATCATTTTTCACCACCCACTGTTCAGCAGCTGTACAACAAAAAGGCAGGTTGTCTTCAGTAAGGCCAGAAATAGTTTCATAAAACATTAATACAAAGCCCATCTGCCTTATAATTTGATGGCGCAGAATTGCAAACAGAAGCATTTACATACTTATTTGTTGCCTATAGACAAAGGGAATTATACAACTTTGTGCTCTTACTGCAGAACATGTGTCAGATATTTTTTTTTGGGATCGCTTTGATCTTTGGTAACGTCTGATAGACATCTAATATAGGCCTATAGGTATAAAATATAGATATATAGGCTAAATGATATATTGATCGATATCAATCAATGAAAACTGACGATTTTTAATCGATCAATAATGAAAATAACCATTTGCTGCTAATTGCTAGCCTGGTCCTACCAGACTCAGACTTAGTACATTTCATTTGTACAGAGAGTCTGGCCTCTCTCCATTGACAAGTGTTAACTTCCTTGAAGGCGGGTACTCTGTTGAAGTTTAAAACTATTGGATCTGCCCAGAGCCACTCTGGATCTGCCATAACCAATCGCTAACGTTTGGTCGTGACGTATGTCATGCGCATGTGCAACAAGAAGGGAGACCGACAACAACTATCGGCTTATATTTAGCATTAGCATCGCTAGCGTTAGCCTTAGCCAACTCCTTCACCACTAACAGAGCGAGCTGGAAAATCAAACTTTTCCCGAACCCCGTGGGGAGGAGGGCCACAACATCATGGCCACCAACACAACTCAGCAAAGATTGTTGTTGCTCGGGCTTTAACTTCTGGATATTCGGCAGCGTTGCTGCCACAACGGACCGAATGGCTTCGCTCACATCTTTCTAGCGCACGTCCTCAACGTCATCGTTCTCAGCCACTCCCTCTGTTCGCTGATTGGACCTACAAATATTTGACCGGAGAAAACCTAAGAATATACCACAAACCCAGACGGAGTACTGAAGGGAAATGAAAATTGAACGGAAGTAAGTAGGAGGGCGGAGCCAGGCTAGCTAATTGCAGCCTTACAAATCAATTAATTGAACCTGTATTTGTTGTTGCCAATGATCTCAACAAATGTCTTATATAACTTCAGTAGTCTTTGATGAATTGTGTTGAATTAACCGGAGGGATGCCTTTTGATGCAGTTGTGGATTTCCTAACTATCTGACACTGCGTGCACGAGTTAGACATTATTTCCCACCACTCCGGCAGAATTGAGGTGCAAGAATGCAATTTAGTTTGTGGAGCTCAAAATGACATGTATTTGAAAACCAATGAAAGAAAAAGTCAAATGAAATCTGTGACATGTTGCAGTTTATCCAGGTAAGAGCAGTGGCAGCAGGTTGAGTAAGGTAGACCTGGCATGTCCACCAGTTCTTACCGGGGGATCCCAAGACCTTTCCCCAAGCCAGATGGAGTATACAATGTAATCTTGCCAGAGTGTTTTGGGTCTGCCCCAGGGTCTCCTCCCAGATGGATGTGCCCAGAACACCTCCACAGGGAGGGGTGCAAAAGGCGTCCTTATCAGATGGCCAGAAGTGTCTCTAAGGGCGAGCTCTGCAAAAGAAACTCATTTCAGCTGCTTGTTTCCACAGTCGAATTTCAATCCCCTTAGGAAGCTTGTGACCATAAGTAAAGGTTGGACTGTAGGGTAAATCAAGAGCTCAGCTCCTTTTACATCACAACACTCTGGTACAACACTAGGATTACAGTTCTTAAAGGTCCCATTTTTGTCAGAAGTAAGATGTCTTTTTTTTATTAGAAAGCAGGTTGAGCTGCTGTATAAATACTGTGAAGGTATCTAAATTCTCAATCAGCCAGAATACAGAAACTGTGCTATTAAATGAGCTACCAGGACTTCTATAGAAATTGCCGTTACAGTCATTCCCCAGCTGCAATGACAGTGCAGAGACTACGTGAGCGCAGATGCGGAAGATCCGGAAACGCTGACCAATCAGAGCACACTGGGCTTTTCTGGGGATGGGGGCTTGAAGAGACAGGCGCTCCCGTAAACTTGTTTTAGTAGAAACACACAATACAAGTATGAACCTGGAAATGACAATATATGGGACCTTGACTTTATTTCTATTGTGTTGAGCATTGCATAAACAATAAATAATAAATCTCAGACAAAGCCTCAGCAAATAAATAACATTGGGGAACCCTCCATTGAAATGACTCAGCAGTGTAATATGTGTGGAGGATAATGCCTTCAGCTGTAATGCTGTACAGAGAGTTCATATCCTGTGTCATAATAACAGATATTGTTGCCTTTAAAAAAATATATATATATTTTGAACTCTAGTATTAGTGTTTTAGTTGCCTTACCTTTGACCATACTCTAATTCATACCTGCCAACACTCCCGTTTTTCCCGGGTTTCTCCCGTTTTTTAGCCCTATGTCCCGGACCCCTCCCTGTTTGTTATTTCTCCTGGGAAACCCCCGTAATTTGCATGGCCCAAACTCCTTTATAAATCATCGGACCAATATGTTTGTCTAATGTTGCCAGATCTTGTATAAAATGCATCGTATTCACACAATCCACACACCATATACAATTTTCAACCTGTTTGTCACCTCAACCTGGCAACCTATAACCCTCAACCTGGCAACCTATAACCCAGTTGTGCAGTTGATCTCTGCGCAAGTTTCGCGGCAAATTCAGACCCGAAAGCGAGCCGATAAAAATGGCAGGTGGAGGCGGTTTTCCCGCAAAGAAATCGAAATATAGCTGTAAATTTCAACAGTGTTGGGCTCAACAGTTTACATGCATCTTACCTAGTCATATCGACAACCTCCACGCTTTTTGTAAGGTGTGTCGCATTGATTTGAATGTAGCACACAGCAGGAAAAAGGACATTACCCAGCACATTAAAACACCGCGGGTCTTTTACAGTACACTTAAGAATCAGAATCAGAATCAGAATCAGAAAAAGCTTTATTGCCAAGTACGTTTACACACACAAGGAATTTGTCCTGGTGCTGTAGGTGCATGTCACATTAAAGCAACACGCACAGACACACCGAGTCGCCATATATGCGGCGCCAAAACAACTCTCTCTTAACTCTCGCAGGGAGAATACAGCATCACATGAGGAGAGGAGAGGGAAAAAAAGCAACTCACAGACTATCCTCATAAAGATAAGAACAGTGTGGGAACAGGAAAAAAACACCTCAGCACATAGCACACAAACAGTACATTTGCACTGCTGAACATAACATAACATAACATAAATGTACAGTTGCACATTTGGCTGCGAAGGCGTTGGACTGGGGAGAGGGTAGGTTGGGGGAGTTTGGCCTGCTGAGAAACGCACAGCCCGGCAGTCCCACTAGTGACCCAGTCCGCAGAATGTTATAGCGAAAACACAGCACGTTGCCATGGTGACACCCTTGAACAGTCCAGAACCGATACGACAATCAGCAGGCAGTGGGGAAGACGAGGGAGGAACCAAGAGCATCTCGCTTGCAGAGCCCCAACAGGGTGACTGTTTGTTCCAAGATACGGCCTTGGCAAGGCCGTTCAGGATAAGGGGGCCGAAAGATTAAATTTGTTTTGTCTACACGAATGGCTGCTCTAATTTAAACATTCATTCTATTGTCCAACTACACACTGTTCAACTGGTCAATTTTAACAGCTGTACACTAGTTGTCTTGCCTCAAAATTGTATTAAATGATTACAAATTATCGGTGGCACACATTGAAAGACATCGTCATTATGTACACTGTAAAAAAACAACATTTTTTCAGTTTTTTTAAATTGTGTTTAAAAGTGTGTAAATTATGAACATTATATGTTAATTAGCAACCCAACTGTTATTTTAAGTACTATGCCAATAATGACAAATGACATTATACAGCCAAATTACTGTATGGTTTATACAGTATTTCACATGCTCTCTTAAATTACATACAAAGTTAAGTAAAATTACAATAATTATCAGTAATTAAATATGTAGCGCATTAAGTAAAGTTTTTTTTTTAAAGATTTACCGTCACTATTAATGGTGTTTGATTGTAATAATTAAAAAAAACAATCTGTAAAATAACAGTGTTTTGCTGCAAAACCTTGAATCGAAATGACTGTAAATATGTTGTTTTGGACATTTATTTGAATTTGGGTGTTATACATTATTTTTTATTCATTCATTCATTTTATTTATTTTATATTCATGTTTGTATTTTTGCATCATGACTTGTGAACATTGTTAGGAGCAGCAGGAGCTGAGCTCCTGTGTGCAGGCGGGGGCTAGGTACACACTTTTCAGGAGCAGCAGGGTTATTTGTCAGTTCGGGATGGTTTGGACCATTAAAGACAGCACTCTGTACTGCTAGCATGCTAATGAGGCCGTCACTCTTAATCAGGAGTCAACAGGAGCCAATCAGGAGCAATTAGAGGAAATTTCCTCCCCAGCTGGGAGATGTGTATCCACAGTGGCAATGTCACACCAGCAGCCAGCCCTCTTTATGGGACACAGCTTGGACCTGCTTACAGGGATTAAAACTGCTCTCTGATGCCTTGTTTACACTGATTCTTTGGTCCTGTAATAGAAAATCACATATCTCCCTAATTGCATATCTATATTTACATATATATGTCTAATAACTTTTTTCTTAGGTTTTAGTAGCTTGAATCTCTCACAGTTTCTACCTTCAGTACAAATGTCATGATGTGCTGACTCTCACATTACAACTTTATATTCTTCTAGTTATTAATAATATTTATCATATTATTAGCAAATATAAATCCCCACTGATCATAGGCTTACTGGCCTATAGACAAGGTAGTCACTAGTCTACATCCATAACCTTCCTCTTCCGGGATTGCTCCGGTGCCACCAAAACAAGTTCCTTCCCGAGGCTATTTTGCAGCGGCAGCGTGGCTCCGTCCGGCGTTTAGCACTATGGAGGAAGGTCTGGCAAAGTGAGACTATGGCTACGTTCAGACTGCAGGCAAAAGTGGCCTAAATCCGATTTTATTTTTTTTTTGGGGTCAAGTGACCAGATCATACTTCTTCAGAAGTAGTGTGAACACTCAAATCTAGCCCAGATCTGATTTTTTCAAATCAGATTCAGGCCACTTTCATATGTGGTCCTGAATCAGACCCAGATCTGATTTTTTTCAATGCGGCCGCAGTGTGAACAACCAAGGCGGATTTGATGCGACTTTTACCTCAATAACCCTTGCTGCGCCCTCACTCTCCGCGGGGAGGGGTGGGTCCCCCTGCTCCCGGTGCGGCTGTCAACCGGGGCGGACTGTCCTCAGTGTGCCCCAACCGCGTTACAGGGCGGGGATCGGCTCACATAAAAAGAAGGGGGCCCGTCTCGCCCGCACACGTCGGGGAGGTGGAGCGTGAGCGCGTGCGAGGGCGAGGCCAGAGGAAACTCTGGTGGAGGCCCGTCCTGAGGTGCAAATCGGTCGTCCGGTCACACAGACCTCTGTAGTGAATTTGCAGCCATAACTCCACAAAAGGCCAAAATAGGCAATTTGGCTCTCTTTCTCTTCATTCTTCTCCTCCTCAGCACCTGCTCATTAATGTTATGGCTGCCATTACACAAACATTTTGAAATAAAAGCGAAAATGCTTACTTCCTCCATAACCTCCCGAACTTTAGTGCAACAGCGTGCTGCGTCTGATGTCATTGTTATTGTTCTTTTCCGCATGCGGGTCAGTTCAAAACCGCAAACAGTTCACACTGGAATCTGATATAGGCCACGTTTTAAAAGGTAATGTGAACAGCCAAACAAAAAATCGGATCGGAGCAAAAAATCAGAGTTAGGCATTAAGAGAGCTGACACACCAAGCCGATTATCGGCCGTCGGACCGTCTGGCGAGGTCGGTGACTCGAGTCTGTTCCGTGTGTTCCGTGCCGTCATCCATCGGAGGAGCCGTCAGCCTTCATTTTGGTCGACCCGACATGTTCAGTCGGAGACAGGGCAGTCGGGACTCACCCGGAAATGGCGAGCGGGTGAACCTCTCAAAATCTGACGAAAATCTTTTAAACTGACCTTTGTTGATCTGAAATGAAGACAGATTCAGCAACTGCATGGCCTATTTCTCTCTTAAAATGTTTTCAGAAACATGTTTCGGTGAACTATTTTAGTACAATATGAGATTGTATTCTGAACAAGCCGCCATGTTCATGTCTGGCTGTGAATTTCCGGAGAAAAAAGAACCACGTGACGCGTTCGTCCAATCAGCTGCCGGTTTTCATTTTCTGGGAAACAATCATAGACTGTTAATGGAAAACAATACAGAGAAGCTCCGCATGTTGCTATGGAGACGTATTACGTTTCGCGCACGCGCAGAGCGTACGCTCAAGTCGCCGTCGCCTCAGTGCGTTTTGAGGCATTTTTTTGGACCTCGGGGACCCGACTGATCAGTCCGACTGCCTTTTCTGCCAACGGTCGGCCGTCTGGTTGGTGTGTAAGCACCTTTAGACTTGCGGTGTAAACATAGCTTAATATTCTTCTGATAGCCAGTTGCAGAAACTGGTTTAAACTGACTCCTTCTTGGCCTTGAGAGCTAATAAGGGCCAGTAGCTCATCCCCTTCTCCAGCGTGTAACGTGTTTAGTTGTTCATTATCAAAATATGTGTTGCCCGTTCACAAACTTGTTCTTTTTCATGAATATTTACCACCACCATCAATTCCAAGTATTCCTTTTGGCTTGACATTTTACATTTGCATTTGCATGAACTGGGGTAGACGCTCCATATTCATGCGTCATGTTAAAATACGTTAGCCGCTAAGAGACATACAGGACATACTGCTCCGCCTTTCGCGTTTTCGCTGTCACATGATAAACTCACAGGTGTGTCCTTTGTCATAAAGCATTTGTAGAGTCATTTTTAAAACTTCAAGTACACATTGTTTACGTCCATGTGTACTTGGAGTCTTCATCTTCTCAGCCTTTGTTGGTGCGTTGCAGCATATTTAGCGCGTTACGGCTACCTGTAGATGATGCAGGGGACTAGTGTGAGCCCATTGGGAGGACTCACATCATCATGCAAGTGCCCAAGATAAACCAGATAGGGACCCAAATCATG
Source organism: Sander lucioperca (assembly GCF_008315115.2). Taxonomy (NCBI): domain Eukaryota; kingdom Metazoa; phylum Chordata; class Actinopteri; order Perciformes; family Percidae; genus Sander; species Sander lucioperca. Next base: position 40,559,596 of record NC_050182.1, read on the forward strand.
GAAAACAGCTTCATAGCTAGAGCTGGGTATAGTTAAAAAATATTCAATAACGGTACCGATACCAGTACCGTGACTTTGATACTGGTTCCTAAACAATACTTTTTTCGATACCAATTTTATAAAACAAAAAGGAATTACAACATCACACATTACAGCACAAATCATTTTATCTACTTTTCAGCTCCTACGACGTGACCACGTCTCTGTGTAACGTAGAGTTTTTCCTGAGTGTTTCTAGAACGTCTAACGTTAGACAGCCATCGAATGACGAGGCATTAGAGGCAATTCGGTCGGTACCTAAAAGGTATTGATTTTGGTACCCAGCCCTATTCTTAGCACAATAGAGATCAAAACCTCCACAGGGAACCTTTAAGGGGGTAACTGTTAACTTCTCCTCAATAAGCAGAACTTTTATTGCAAGTACATAACAAAGAATACAATAAAATAAACATGATTGTGTCAAATGAATTTAGAGATAAAGTGAAATTCTTCTCTGTATATTTAGTTTTGACTTCACCTCACATCCTGCTGTTGTGTATAGCCTCCATTAAGAGGCAGTGTGAGCCAAATACCACAAAAAGTTCATGATCAAAATAATATCTAACAGGGAAGCAAGACCCAAGTTAAATTTGTATGATGTTTACTGCGTTCTTGGCATGTGTGTTACTGTTAGGAGGTAATGGAGTATATTAGGTAAGCACAAGTGCACACTCACTTTTAAAGGGCCTTTAAGTCTTATGCATGACTACATGCATGTGCATATTCACACAACATATGCAAACAAATATTCGGCACAAACACCATACATACAATATATGGGCAAATACTTGGCTATGAACTGTTTGAGTTTCTTCAGACAGACACATAACTTATTGAATCACTGGTTGAAGTCCCTCCAGGCTCGCTCTTGTTGGGCACAGACAATCTGGCTGAGCATATTGTATGGGCCAGCCAAAGAGTGGATGAGCAGGATACATAATACTTCAACCCCTTCACACACACACACACACACACACACACACACACACACACACACACACACACACATGTTTGTTTCACTATCTTTGTGGGGACCCGAAATTGACATAATGCATTCCCTAGCCCGTTACCCTAACCTTAACCATCACAACTAAATGCCTAACCTTAACCCTTACCCTCACCATAACCATAACCTAATTCTAACCCTAATCCTAAAACCAAGTCTTAACCCTCAAACAGCCCTTTAAACTTGTGGGGTCCAGCATTTTGGGCCCACAAGGCTGTGCAGACCCCACAAGTATACTGTATTCCCCGGTTTTTGGACCCCATGAATATAGTAAAACAAGCACACACACACACACACACAAACGCACGCGCACATCTTGCTCGGTTCCCCCCTGATGCCCATGGGAGCTCAGCTGTTGCCTGGGAGCTACAGCTTCTGCCTGCTGCCTGGCACACTGCTACGTGCTCTCAGGCTGCCATGTAGTGTGCTGGAGCAGAAGAGCTAGATGTCTTCAGATGGCCCGGCAGATGGAGTTGTGTTTTTTTTCGCCTTTGACACCGCAGCCTGAAAGCCCCGGGGCTCTGTGCCTTCATGTAGTCCAGCAGTCAAGTTTTGACAAATTTCTTCCGATGCTGGCGCTACTCTGTTGTCTCTTAATCGCAGCAGGGGGATCTCACCCAAAGACAGCTGCAGTCACATGTTGAGAAGCAAAGATCAGATCAACATCATAGTACGGTAGATGTTTTGTGATTGGCTGATGACCATTTCAAACGATGGATTCCCAGTTGGGTAAATGGTGCAAGTGTTCAGGCAGGCTGTTTGTAATATAGCTACGAAAGGTTATGCACATAATGTTGTCAAACATTAGAATCTTAATCTGAGCCTGTCTGTGGCAAAACCAGCACTTTTATGAAGGTAAATACAAGCTGCACAATTGCCCTATTAACTTATATGGTAGCTTGTTTTGCTGCTGCCGACCGCAGCGATCTCACTTAATACTGGACCAATGTCAAAGATTGTTGTTCCCATCAGTCACTTAGACACAGAAACATAGGAAAATAGGGTTGAAAAAAACGGTAGTTACCATTTTGAGGGGGGTGGCAGTAGCTCAGTCCGTAGGGAGTTGGGTTGGGAACCGTCGCTGGTTCAAGTCCCCGTACGGACAGAAATATGGAGGTGGACTGGTAGCTGGAGAGGTGCCAGTTCACCTCCTGGGCACTGCCAAGGTACCCTTGAGCAAGGCACTGAACCCCCCACCCCCCCGAACTACTCAAGGCACCTGTTTAGCAGTCGCAGCCCACTCACTCTGACATCTCTCCATTAGTGCAAATGGACCTGAGCATGTGTGTGTGTTAGGGGTGGTACGGTTCATGAAAAAACATCCGAACCGCTCGTTCCGCTCGTCTCGGTTCGGAGCGTGTGTGTGCCGCACGGTTCGATGCATGCGCAATGTAGCCTCGTGCCCGTCAGGTGCCCGAATGTGACCTCAGACAGTGTGTTTCCCTTTCGTGCGAAAGAAGAGGTGTGGACAAGTTACCAACAAAACGTACAGCTAAAGATCGTGCAAAACATTTCAGACCGTCCTGCCAACCTGTAAACATTTTAACATCAATGTACTGTAACGTTTTTTTCTCTAAAGTCGCTGAAGTGGCTGCAGTTTAGATCCTGTCGGGTCTCTGCAGCGGGCAGGGCTGCTCAGTTCTCCCCGCGACTGACGCGCGCACACACACAAACACACACGGTGGATGCAGGAAAAAATGGAAATGAGACGTATACAGGAGGACCTGACAGCTACGCTCGTTATTCTAAGTGCAATGATAAGTCCAATAAGTACTTTATCAAACCGTATGACTGTGTGTCCCAGCCCAGGCCAGGATAGGAAATTAACTAACAATGTTAACTGTTTTTATGTTTAACGTATTCTGACTTATTCAAAAGACGGCGCTTTAAGAGTTCCTCTCTTTTTCTTTTAAAGGATACATTTTTGTAAGAGCAAGTTATTTCAATTGATATTCTGTAATATTTCAATCCTCATGTGCTAAAAAGGCACAAAAGTTCCTGTAGATGGCAATACACATTCTCCTTTTTTTGCCAAATAAATGAAAAGCATGTTGAAATCATCAATGTCTTCCCTCTTGCTGTATCAAAATCTCACCTAGCTTTCCTCAGAGATGGTCCCAATAATGTGCTTAAAGTCAAGTCAGATTCAGTTTGTGCATGATTACATGATATAACTATATAATTATTTAATACTGTATCCTACATTGTGGATAATTAAGCTATATATCATATGCTGAAGTATATTTCTGGAGTGTTAAAGATTAAAAGAAAAAATAACAAGAACCGTACAGAACCGAAAACCGTGACCCTAAAACCGTGATACGAACCGAACCGTGGGTTTTGTGAACCATACCACCCCTAGTGTGTGTGTATTTCAGGCCTGTGTGTAGTGTGTAATAACAACAGAGTGTAAATTGTAATTTCCGCATTGGGGATCAATAAAGAGTATGAATAAAAAATAAATAAATTAATTAATTAATTAAGGATTTAATGTGCCACATTTTAACATTAAAACATGATTTATAAATACATGATTATGCCAACAATTTTTATTTTAAGAGCTTAGTATTGTATGCACCATTAAATGGTGTGTGAAGGCTTAAGGCTTCCCTACACGTTATTGTAGGTCTGGATTATTTTTGCAACAAAATGTTATACAATATATGTAGTAAGGGGTTCCTGCTCCGTCTCTTTTTCAGCTAAGGGGTCCTTGGCCTAAAAAACATTGAAGACTCCTGGTATAGAGAGATAGAGAACAAAAGACCAAATATACTCCAAAACAGATGCAAACAGTGGAGGTTTACTACAATTAATGTCTACATACACATGTGTTAACCCATGTTTGTCAGCGCGTATGGTCCACGCTTACAGTCCAAACATATGTTCCCCTCAGTCATACAGTTCCCCGAGTCCAAAAAGGTTTGAGTCTGAGTCAAGACCGAGTCCAGGACAGAAAAAATCTCTGGGAAAAGGCACGATATGTGTGTCTCCATTTCAAACATCACTGCAGGTTGACTGCTTTTAGCAGCAGAGGTTGATTGTGGGCTACTGTCGTGGTTAGCTCGCAGAAACTCTACTGCCGAAGTTGCTGGCTGGCTCGGCAACGTTAGCTAATGTCCGCTAGCATACAAACAGGCTAACTATAGCCAGTTAGCTTTGTGTGTAACAAAAACCCACCCATCTCATAGGAGCGAAGCTTAAAGGGGTGATAGAATGGTTATATACAGTATTTCACGCTGTTCCTTAAGGTCTCCTAGGGTATGTAACATTGGTTGGGCTGAAAATGTCTCTTGCTGTTTTTTTTTTGACCTAATGTAACCCTGTTAAATGGGACTGGACTGAAACAAGAGCTTTTCTGCCTTATATGGTCTGCTCGTGAATATTTAGATGAGCTGCACGCTGATTGGTTGAGCTTAGCACGCACACACACATACACACACACACACACATACACGTTCCCCTCTGTGCCCATGTCCCCTCCCCCACCACACACATATATATATATATATATATACATACACACACACACACACACACACACACACATACACTTTTTTCCTCAGCGGCAGCTTTCTTCACACTGTCCGTTAACGTTCCAAAGACAACGTTACAGACATGTCCAGGCATGCCCGCTATGCTGCTAGCTTCAAACTTGATTTCTGCCCGGCTGACCCACAAACTCATCAACTAATCTTACTGTACAAAGCTCCAGATACAGAGTTTCGTTACAGTCTATTCATCCTCCTTTGTGTCGCGCACACACACACACCAATGCTTTTGACACCGTTCTCTGAGGATCCATGTTGGAAAAAAAAAGTTAACGTACCGTGAACTGCCGCCGGCAGGCAGCTCCTGCGCACCGCCCATTGCGAGTTCACTGCGCCACTGATTTAAATCCACATGTCCTCTCAATTGTCCGCTTTTCTCTGGGCCAGTATTCCGTATCTCCTGAGAGAGCTCCAGCCAGCGTGCAGCGGGGTCTGACAGTCCAGGCAGAAAGCCAGCGATTCGGGCAAGCACTGCGCCGCTGTCACGGCATACTGTGGAGCTGCTGAACTCCGAAACAGTCATACTAAATTTGCAATTAGCCATCAATTTTTGTAAAACAGCCCATATTTGAGCTTTATATAGGTGATCAATCTACAATCTAAAAAGTCTCTGAGATTTGCGTGACCTAGATTTAGAAGACTGACCTCAGATCAGTTAGTGGCCTATGTAAATTTTGGGGCGTTACAAAGATAGAAGGTAGAGCCAAATGAGGTGGAATTGAGAAGTTGACGTCAACTTTTAGCTTTGTTCAGATTCGCCCGTTTTCAGCAGCAGTTTCAAATTGTGAGATTGTGAGAGAGGAACGAGGTGTCAATGGGATTTTGAGGTTCTATGTATGTCCTATTTACCCACCAAACTGTCGTTTTTCAACTATGACAAGGTAAAATCGGTTTTGCATTCTATCACCCCTTTCATTCAATAAAATGATGATACAAAAGGAGCACTAACGCCACAGGTCTTATGTTGACAACGTGGACGCAGATATAGGAAACTCTCAATATTTACCTAGCAGGCTAGGCTAACGCTGTTGCGCTAATGTTAGCAAACGTCGGCGTAGTGTTAGCTAGCTGTCTAAACTTGTGAAAAGCCGAACAACATCCCTGTCCAAGCTGTGTTTCACTTTCCCTCCAATATTATTATAAACATAATAAAGACACCTGGACTCGGTCGAGACCAAAAGCCATATTTGGCAAGACCAGTGGCAGAGACCGAGACAAATCCAAGTCCAAATACCAGCGAGTCCGAGACCAGTCCGAGACCATAGAAAAAACGTCTTGAGCCCGGACTCGAGTCCAAGACCGCACTTGAGTACTATAGCCCTGCCAGGGGCCGATGAAGAATTTAAAAATAGTAGTTGTTGTCATTGTTGTTGAAAATAATGCTGTGAGTGAATCTATTACTGCAATTGTACACAGCACATGATATGATATGTAACGATGATGTGATATATGATATGGTAGTAATCTTTATTTTGGACTGGAAGAAAAGAAAGTTGGACCATAGTTTGACAAGTGCTTCTATACTGATGCTCAGAGACTTTTCAGCCAAGCCACAGTTTCTTTACTCCTCCACTGCTGAAGTCAAATCTAGTCAGTTTAGTTTTTTTCCTTTTTGTTTTTTTTTCCCCAGGGTGAGGACAGTGTCAGCTGGGCTGCTACTGTCTGTCACTATGGAGATTATGGAAATTATTTGTCAGTTGTGTGTGTGTGTGTGTGTGTGTGTGTGTGTGTGTGTGTGTGTGTGTGTATCTGTGTGTGTGTGTGTGTGTGTGTGTGACTGTAAAGCAGTGTAGGAGACAGTGTTTATAGCTGACTAGTCATGTAGGCCAGCTCAAGTGTAAAGAGCTCTCGGGGGCTGGAGGAGTGGAGGCAGCATGGCTGACCTGCATTCTGCTCTATAGCAGTACTGTACTATCAGAGACTGAACCATTCAGTCTCTCCGTACACTCCTGTCTTATTTGACTCTGACCTCCCTGCTTTGCGTGCGTGTGTGTGTGTGTGTGTTTCTCCCCCAACACAGATGCAGACGAGTCCTCAACGTTTGTGACCGGCATCGTTTTGTACAGAAACCTGGGCAGCATTCTGAATCTGCAGAGGTAAGACTGAATGCTGACTGTTTTACCACTGCAACTGACAGATTAGATGCTTGGATTTGATTGTTAACCAGGTTATCCTGTGGCCATGAAACTCCATTAATATCAGGGGAAATTTGAGGGGGGCATTCAGACATGGAAGCCAGGGAACACAAATGCACGATACAAGGAACGCTTAACAGGAATGCAGGAGAATGGATTAGATTTTTTTAGTTCTACACTACTTGGCCATTATAGTACAATAGAGGCTACAAGGAACATGTTTAATGAATGTTGCATAATGTATTCTACAGCTTTAATTAAAAAAAACAAAAACAACTATAAACATCCTGAGTTCTGCTTCCTAGGTTTATCTGAAGCTTTCAATGTAGTGTGTTTTAGTTTAACAACTAAACAGACCATGACAGATATGGAAATATCTCAACAACTATTGGATGGATTGCCTCTAGCACCAGCAGCAGGTTGACATTTATGGTTTTAAGTGGAATGCTTTAAAAACTATTAGATGGATCGCTATGTCCACTTTCCAAATCCATTCTGTACAGACATTCACACCCCTCTCAGGATGAATTTTAATTAGTTTAGTGATCTTCATGACTTTAACTTAGAATTTGGTTTATGAACAAATAACTACAAAACACTGCCATCAACCTATGCTCTTTTGCTTAGTGTTGATTAAAAAGCTAACAGGTTAGACTAATGCTGACCATACACCAAACGACTTTTCAAGCGATTCCACCGTCGCAGATTAATTTCCAATATCGTAATGAAATCATGAGAGTCTTTCTAGAGTCGCAGCACTCCGTAGTCTCAATCGTTTGGTGTAAGATCATAACACTCATTCCCAGTCAGTCTTTTTCCCGCCTTGATGATCCGACAAAATCAAACATGTTTGATATTATCCTAAGTTTTAAGTCTTGATAGTGAAGTTAAATCATGTGACCATTGTCAACAACCAATTGGTGCTCTCCCTCCAGCACCAAACAGGAAGCAGCAAACGGCTAGAGCCATTGTTGTTTATTATTGCTATTGTGCCGCGCTAAGCTAAACGCTTAAGAGGGAACGTTGCTGTTTTCAACCCTTCTGAAGTGAGTCATCCAACGGGAGTTTTACAGGCAGATAAATTCAGACCCCCGGTACTGGAGACATTCATCTGCATGTACGGCAGAACAGAAAATCTGCTAACTTTCCCTTAAGTTACCAGCTAACTCTAGCGGTAGCTAGCTAGCTTGGTTAAATTTGTCAAAACGAATCTAGTTGTAGTCTTGCAATGTGTGACCCTGCAAGACCCCCAGTCTTTACATATTATGAAAATCTTTAACGTTAGATGTGATATGATTGTCTTTAGATGTGAGTTGGTGTCAGACTTTAGTCTTTTCAAAGTCTGTTCACAGTATCCAGTGTACGGTAGGCATTAGAAGAAAATTATAAATGAACAACTTCCATTGTGTCCCAAACTTTGTATTTTTGGATGTTTCCCAGCTAGCTGTACACTAAACAATAGCAGGAAGCAGATGGTTATATTTTGTCTTCTTGAAGCTAAACATAAAATTGCCCTGTCATGGAAATCGGTTCACAGACCAAGCAAGCAAAGCTGGATTGAAGGGCTACTGCAATGCCTTGCCCTAGAGAAGCTTACATATGTTGTTAAAGGGAAATATAACACCTTTGTTAAGATTTGGGGTTCATTTATGAAATTTCTGGAGGGGGGGATTTCATTGTGGCTTTGTAGTCTACTGTCTCTAAACATTTATTTATTTATTTTTTATGTCCATCTGTGCATGTACACGTATGTCACTCCTTAGAATTATTATTATTATTATTTTTTTTTTTTTTTTTTTACTTTTCCTTAACTGCCATGATGGGAGTCAGGGTGTTACCATAACAGATAAGCATACCACTAACATCTCTACATTTAGAATATCCGCAAATGCCTATTTGTACTTATTGATGTGCCTTGTTCTGCTCTGTTTTGTGTCTTTGTATTCTAATTGAAAAATCAATAAAAACATTTGTCAAAAAAAGAAGAAAATTATATTTAAACATCATCTTGTTAGCATTATCATTGTGAGCATGTAAGCAAACCAATTGGTTTAAAGGTGAAAGTATTTTGGTCAAATAGATCACATACCAACTCAAAACAATGAACAACAGGTTCCGACATAAGCAATGGCCCGGGGCCTTTAAAAACTTATGTTGGGCAAGTTAACTGGACAGTCGTATTTTTGGACAATCTGGACAATCTTATTTTTGCCTGATCAGCATGTCTTCTCTTGTCTCTCTCTATGTCGCATGATTTAAGAACTAAAACACATATACAAAAACATATTACAGTCTTTTTTATTACTCTTTGATAACCAAAATAAACAATATTGATCTATGACAATCATCGACATTGAATGTTTTACATAGAGTGTGTGAAGGCAGCAGTGTGAATTCCTTTCACCTAAATTAACAGACATTATACCGTATTGGTCCGAATATAAGACGACCCTGATTATAAGACGAGCCCCTCTCTTTCAAGACTCATTTTTGGAAAAATACTTTTTGAAGACCACGTCATGTTTTTATAAAGAAAATAATTTTCTTTGAAAATAATTCTAATACAAATACATTGAATATAACAAGGTAGGCTGTTGTTTTTAAAGGACAATTCTGGCGCAAAATGAACCTAGGGGTTAATAACACGTGTACCGAGTCAGCCGTTCTCTGGGATATGTTTTCATGCTAATCCGATGTGACCAGTTTTAGTGCAAAACGGTAATGTTATTGTGTTGTGTTGTGTTGTAAATGTAATTGTAACGCTAGTCGTCGGGGCATGCTAAAGTAAAAAGAAATTGCTATTTCTATACCACTAACAAGGCTCTGAATGACTGCTCTGGTAATGGGCATCCCATCATTCCGTTTTTCAGTCACGTAATCACACACTCTCCTGTCAGTCTCTTGGAAGCGGATGCTTTGAGGACCACGGTAAGATTTTCTCTGGCTGTTTGCATCTTTAGAGGTGTATCATCTCCACGACAACGCCTCGTTGTACTTCCGTTCTAACTAGACCCCATATATAAGACGACCCCACTTCTTCAGATGTATTTCCAGGAAGAAAAAAAACGTCTTATATTCGGACCAATACGGTAATAACTAGAAATGATTAAATTGCAAATCCACCAAACTAACTGAATTTATATTTGTAGATTAAGATTAACGATTAAGAAAATAACAATTTGAAAACGATTTCCCCCCTCTTTTTTTTTTACTGGTCCAGTAAACATATGAAAGAGGCCAGTAAAAATCTGATGGCCCATATATAGAGGTTTACTCCTCGACGCAGCGGCCGCGGGTTCGACTCCGACCTGCGGCTGTTTGCTGCATGTCATTCCCCTTCTCTCTCCTCTTTCATGTCTAAGCTGTCCTATCAATATAAAGGCCTAAAATGCCCCCAAAAAAATATCTTATCAAAAAAATATTAATTATTATAAAAAAATATCTGCTGGCACAGGGGGCAAGTGGGTCAAAAATGTTATGTTGGAGACTGTACAATATTAGAATGTGCACAAAATCCTTTAATAAACCAGCTTCACGTTGAAATAAAGTCACGTATGCTGTATACAGTAACTGTTGAACCATATCCTTGGTTCTACTACAAAACTGTGCTGAGTGTTATGAATTGTCACGGCAGAGTCAGGGCTTTTGACATCAGTGCTGCAGTGAATCTTCCCAGTTAAATGAAAACAAGGATTTAATGCAGAAACAGCTACGAGCAGTGGGTGGCCTCATGTATGTCTTTTATCTCCGTGAGTAAAGGGATTTCTTGGAGGAAGTTGTTTTTTGATCATGCAAAACATGCATGAATTAAATCCCCCTTCCAATACCATGGATATAGAGCCATTGGCCAGCCATGCCAAAACACTTATTTATGCACTTCAATATCCAATGGAAAATACTCTCAACGTGTATCAACGTGGTGTCAACGTAAAACACAACGTTTCAAGCCGGAGAGCGGAGTTCACTTCACGGCAAAAAAAAAAATACTTTCACCAAGGAAACATTCCTCTCATTCATTCCTCTGTAGTGTTTTTATCCAAACCACCGTCTTTTTCCTGAACTTCACTAGTCGTTTTGGTGCCTAAACTTAACTGTCATCGCCGCATGACGCTCACTTTTTCTGGCTAAACTCCACTACCACGGCCCCTGAAAGGACCGTCATCTGACGGTGCCTGTAGCCGGCTCACAGTCACCTGTTGGCGGCTAAACAACTGCTGCTGGTAGCCGGGGTCCTGGAGCTGTGTAACAGCTAAATACAACCAGCAACTGCTGCTCGGATTTTATCCTTCTATGGCACTATGTGTTCAAGTTACAGTGCTTTACTTAGTTTAAAATACTTCTATTTTAGGTTTATAATATATGATCTATTGGTGAAGTAGCATTGATCACTTTGAGGGGGGGGGATACATTTTGTCCCCCCCTGGGGATACAAATAATTCAACAGAGGCAGGGATATGTAGACCAGAAAGGAGGTAATACCATGCACCCCCCCCCACCCACCCCCAGGAAATCACACCCTGGGTGTGTCTGTGAGTAACAGCCTGTTATCAATGCCTGTGGTTGTGGTGGTAAGGAGCTCCCCATTATGATAATGTGGTACGAGCACGTAATGAACTGGCAACATAACATACGGAGACAGGGAAATGAAGCAGACCCTCGCTCTCATCAGTCCTCCCACATAGTTTGTTCTGAATCTTTGGATTGCTGCTTCTCTCCATACCTCTCAGCTCTACTCATATTTTTCATCCGTGTCTCCTCTTCCTTTTCTGCATTGGATTCTCCCCTCAAGTAAAAGGAGATAAGTTTGAGGCAAGAGACTAGATGACACAAACATTTAAGTTGACTGATTGTGCTTTTGAATGGCGAGAGGGCGATTGTGCGTACAGGATACAGTGATGATGTGAGGAACTGGAAAACGGAGCATGGGCTGTTGAACATGTTTGGCCGACTGGAAGCTTTCAGTGTCAGTTCTTCCAGTGGCAATTCACTTCTACCTGATTGTTTCATTCCACATGATTGATAGTACCTATGAAAAGCAGAAATTGTAATGCATACTAAACAGGCAGAATGTAATGTAAAATAGAATGCCCCAAATATATGATAAGATAAGCTATTGAAAAACAATGTGGACTGAACTTCAGATGCTAGACAAATCCTTGAAACTCTTTAGGGTTTACTTGGCTGGTAGGGTTATATGTTTGCTCTGGAGCAGAGCACAATCATTCTGGCGAGCTCATCAGAAGCAGATGAGTCAGTAATCTGTTAACATGTTTTATTGTTGAATAAGCATTTGATGTGATTCTGATGCTTATGTATAAGCAGACTGGACACGGTTACTGTTTAAAGTGGCTCCATCAAAGTGCTTTAGCATTTTGTGACAAACTTTACTAAACTAAAGGCAATGTCAGCAATGCCAATCTGTTCAAATCTCACTTGTGGGACTTGTTTCCTTTAATGCACTCGTCTGGATGTCATTGTTTGCTAGTCTTCCTCAACCAATTTCAAAATATTCGGAAAAGTTTGGACAGCTTTTTTCATTCACTTGAATGGGAAAGCGTGTCCAAACTTTTGACTGGTACTGGATGTCAGTCAGGCGGTTTGTTGATAGTTCCACCACTTTGGTCCATTGTGAATTTCTAAGCGACAATTAAATGGATTACAGCAACATTTTGTACATTCATGGTCCCAAGTGGACGAATCCTAAGGACTTTGGTCCCCCCTTGGCTGCTCCTGTAGCGTCACTGCAAGATGGTTATGACCAAAATGTCTAAACTACTGTTGGATGGATTACTAAGACATTTGACACATACTCATGGTACCCAGAGGATGAGTCCATATAAATTTGATCTAGCACCACCAGCATGTCAAAGTTTTCACTTATCATGTGATATATCTAATCAATCCACCAGATGGACTAACACAGCAAGTTGTACAGACATTTATGTATTCCAAATTGTATGTATTACAATGTATTTAGTTATATGGCAGGTTGACATTTTTGGCTTAGAGTCAAATGTTTTGACAATTATGGGATTGCCATAACATCTGGTACGGTCATGGTCCCCATGGGATCAATTCTAATAATGTTGGTAATTCCCAGCAGGTCAAAGGCTACATTAAAAACTAAAATCTTTTGCTACATTTACACCTTGCATTCACACTGCTCTGGCATTTGAGTTTCCAAACCTTTGGTTTGGAATCTGTGGGGTTGTGTAGTAGTCTCAGCGACCGCCAACAGAGACCTTTGGCAACAGAGACCTTTGGCAACACCGACCTTTGGCAACACCGACACTGACGCCAACATTTCGGCGCCCTGATTGGATGTTATCGGGCATGAAGTCTCGTTCTCTGAGACTAAGCTACTAACATTACCATGGCAACTACCAGCAACAGGCGGAGAATACATGCTGCCCAGTATACGAGAATGTTGATGAGATATTTTGGTTTGGGCGTGTTAGTTTAAACAGAGATTACTTCTTCTACTGGAGATAAAAACACTTGTGTGCACGGAGATCGCGTTTGGCTCTAAACTCTGCTTAAAAAACGAAACGTAGCAATGTAAATGTAACCTAAGTTCTAACTTATCCAGTGAAACGTCTACTAGCGTGATCAGCAATTTGGAACAGATATGCATTCAAGACAATATATCTTAATGACTTGGGTGATCCTTTGACTTTTACACATTGTAACTGCTAAACATCAGCAAGATAGCATTATCATTTAACTCAACGCACCGCTGTGGCTGTGTACAGATTAGCAACTGATGTTTTTCTCTCTCTCTCTCTCTCTAGAAACAGCACAGTCCTCAACTCCAAGGTTTTGTCAGTGACCATCAAGCCCACCCCTGCTTCCCTCTCTGCTCCAGTTGTAGTTGAGTTCTCCCACCTGTACAACGTGAGTAACTTTTGTCTTAAAGCAATATTAAATATGATATAATGTTATATAACTGGTACTTTCATGGTAATGATGTTTTTTTTTCTTTTCTTTCTGTTCCCCATCCATTAGGGCACCACCAACCAGACCTGTATATCCTGGGACGAGAGCGACAGGTGAGATCCACCATATTTTTGATTCATCTGACCATGCTTGCACCCTAACCTTGTAATGTGTGGACTCTTTGTAAGCTGTTTTGTTTGTTATACTATTGATTGTATTATGGGAAATGTAGGTTCCAGCTTTTTTGGAGCTTGCCCCATTCTAGTAGCCTGGAAATCCAGACCCAAATCCGAAAGATTAAAGGACAATTCTGGTGCAAAATGAACCTAGGGGTTAATAACATATATGTACCGAGTCAACCATTCTCTGGAATATGTTTTCATGCTAATCGGTTTGTGCTAGCTTGTTTCAAGCTAGAGACACATTCGATTAGCATGAAAACATAACCCAGACAACGGTCGACTTTGAGAAGTCCTCCTGATCTAGATCTTCTGGGGAAGATCTTCTATTCATCTTTGCCAGATGATGAAACTCTAAGTATTTGGTGACCCCATTATAATCCTTTTAGTGCGATCATCACACCAAAGGTCCCACTTGTACATAGAAAATAATGAAGTCTAATGAGCAGATTGACATTAAATTTGCATGTTCCCTCTGAAAGTTCCGCGGCTGGCAACAGTGTCTTTTTTTGTGTTATTTTGACAAAGTCGGTGCACTGCTCCCCAGTGAAAGGTGCTGAGTGTGTTGGACAGCTCTGCAGCTCTTGTCTGGGGAAACGCTAACCCCACGCTATCACTGCTACGACACTGATGCAGCATGTGGAAAATTAAAAGTGTCGCTCACAGCTTTTCCTCCCCTGCCCAGCCCACGCACACACATCAACATGTACGATAGAGAGCAGTTTACTGGGAGAGAGAGAGAGAGAGAGAGAGAGAGAGAGAGAGAGAGAGAGAGAGAGAGATTTGTGTAATGGTTTTGCTGTACCATTGTAATCCTCCTTTAAGTTGGTGTTCATGTTATAGTTTATGTTGTGCCACTTATTGTTAATTTCCTTTTATTTGCATGTTATCAGCTTTGGCAATATAAGCAATGTCTTCTCATGCCAATAAAGCTCTTTAAATTTAAAAATCTTAAATAATTGACATTTGGTCTATACATCTGCCCATTGCATACTACTGTATATATTATTTGCACATTCTCCACTCATTCCCATTCAGCCTCTTTTTTCTTATGCAACAGTTATTTTGTATGTATGTATTTCTTTTTCTATATGTATTGTTTATTTCATATTAATGTTTAATATGTCTGTTTGTTTGTTTGTTTATGTATGCACCATTCAACAAGTGTGGCAAAAAACCCTTTTCTGAATCTGAGAGAGAGAGAGAGAGAGAGAGAGAGAGAGAAGCCAGCATGACAGGATAGAAAAGAAGTAAACGATATTGAACAGTTAAGTTTTACTGCTTCTGTGACCAGATTCAAAGCACTCCTCATTTGCTCCTTGCTCTCAAGTGTCCTATTTGTTTAAGACAAGAAAACAGTGTGAGCATGTTAGAGCGTTGAGCATGTTAGAGCGTTGAGCTAGGGAAAGGGTAAGGGAGGAAAGTAGGAAGCAAAAGTTTGGCAGCCTTATTACAATGCAGGTTTGTACATTTGCATTTAGATGGGTACGTACACTTGTGTTATAGAGATGGAAAGCAGCCCATTCAACAGTTCAGTCAGAGGATTAAAAGAAGTGTGGCTTGGCACATATAGACCTGGAGCAAGACAAAGAGTGAACCAGAGAAACAGAGCTGATTTGGGGGGAAAAAGACAAGTTAATATTGAGAAATTGAAAAAATGTTATTATGACAGCTTGCCCTAATAATGAAAAAGTATAAATATAGCTTCAAAGTGACGGTTGAGACAATATTCATAGTCACTCAAACTTAATTGCTACTGGCAGTGTTATATGAAATTCTGAACTACCATTAAACTCTTTAATGAAGGCTTTATGTACCTAATGCTGCGTTCCAGACACAATTTTTAGCCCGTAAGTTACGACTTCAAGTCACAACTCACGACTTGTTAGCGTTCCAGGCAAAGTCACGAGCTGGCTAGCTAAACATTGTGCCGTTGGCAGGGTTCAGGTTAGGCTACCTAGCGGCTACCTAACGTTGACGGTAGCTAGCGCTGGCTGATACTAGTGATTTCTAGTCGGCGACATATTTTGGGCTTCATTTAATAAACATAACCTGTAGTAGTACACAATCGTATGGGTATTGTTTTGATTACAATGTGCGGAATTACTTTACGTTGCCTATTTATGTCTATTTATTTCTATTTCTCACCGTTAATCACCGGCATCTGTACAGCATCAACAGGGGTTGCCATTGTTGTTTATGTGTGTGTGTGTGTGTGTGTGTGTGACGTCAAAAACTGTAACTGGGAGTACAACGATCTGGTACGAGTTCACGAGTAGTAAGTTACGGGTTTGACTGCACTTTCACGGGTAGAAGGTTGTGAAAACACGGGTTACGGGTTGCCTGGAATGCAGCATTAAACCAGGCCTTTATTTGAAGGCTTACATTAGTCATATTTGTTCGTTAAATAATTGCAGTTGATTGTACTTGTTTTTCCTTCCAAGGAACTTATCACCTACTGTCATGGCAACTAGGGTTGGGTAGCATTCAATTTTTTTATACAGTACCTTTTTTCGGTACTTTCCCTCTGCAATAACAAAAATTTATTTCAGTTGTAAAAATAATTCCAAATCTATTTATCCTATTTATTTAGACCATCTTGTTATTTTATTTAGAACATTTAAATGCCACACAAAATACACCTCCCTATCCCCTCCCAATCCTGTCCCTACAACCTATATCAAATCAAATAATTATTCATTTCTTACACTGCACTGAAACTTATTCTTGTATTTGCATCTTATTATATTTTTTACTTTTTATTTTCTATCTCTTTTTAAATACTCTTTAATGTTTTATGTAAAGCACTTTGAATTGCCTTGTTGCTGAAATGTGCCAGCCTGTCAAATATCGACTCCCCCCCCCCTACTACATATGGACATGGTGCGGTGGAAATGTACATTACACAAAATGTTCCATGTGAGCCATTATAGTGCAGTTTGACTGTTCTCAGTAGTTTTGACCCAGCCTTTTTTAATCGACAAGCCTTTATTTGTTTGGTTATTATTTGAATACTAGCTTTTATTAATCCATGGTACATCGATTATTTGTCTATTATTAGTTCAAAACTGTGGAGAAAGCTGTTTTAATGAAGATGTTACCATGATAGATTGTGATGGTTTTATGTGTTTTTGATGATGTTGACCTCAGCCACCTCTGGGATTGGGGGATGTCACCACCATCAAGCATAAGGGACAGAATACAGTAGAAGGAGAGACAATGACAGGAAAATAGCAAGGGCAAAGAATCTAATCTCGTGTGTGGGGTTGGGGGTTGGGGGAGACATGTTCTATGCAAAATTAAAATCCATCTTGGACAGCAGCTATGATTAATGAGTTAATATTTGGTAGAGAAATTGGAATCTGAGGAGTCCTTGTCATGTTGATAAGAGCTGTGAAGCAGCCTGGGCCTTCACTTGCACCATGCTTCTATCACCTGAAATCACTAACAAGAACATCAGCAGCCCCTTTCTGTGTTTCTCACTCACACTGACATTATTACTAGGTTTTGTTTACAGTTCGTCTTACCTGATGTACTATAAATACATAAATACACAAGTGGTAGATTCACCTGTTGGCTAATATATATCAACAACGTTTCATTTCCGGGATTGTTCAGGTGCCGCCGGAAATTCCCCTGGATGTCCGTCATTTTTTGGCTGGATGTCCGTTACCTTCCTCTTTCATTCTAAACTCTGGTGGATTTATGAGGACTATGGTTACCTGCTCCTCAGATCTCTGCAGGGTAAATCCAGACAGCTAGCTAGACTATCTGTCCAATCTGAGTTTTCTGTTGCACGACTAAAACTACTTTTGAACGTACACGTTCCACCAAAACAAGTTCCTTCCAGAGGCTATTATGCAGAGACACCGTCATTGCAGCCTGTGCTTAGCGCCGCCCAAGACGATTGTGATTGGTTTAAAGAAATGCCAATAAACCAGAGCATGTTTTTCTTCCATCCAGGAATGTTGTGTGGACTAGCCAGACCTTCCTTCGCAGCGCTGTGGAGGAAGGTTTGGCAATGTGAGACCAACTGTTGGCTAAATTTCTCGTTAGACTTTGCGGTAGTTCATTGTAAAAAAAGTTGTCATGATATGTTATGACAGAAAATGAGGGAAGAGAGAAATTGGGGAACAATATGCAAATGTAGGTCCTCGACACACGTTGCAGTTCATGGTCAGTGCCCTAAACCCAGCAGGTGCGCCTTCCTGATAAAAATGTAAATGATACAAAGTGAAGGTGGTGCACAACGAGAGACTACACAGCTAGAAATGACTACATAGTAGGACATTAAAGAAACAAAGTTTGTTCGAATAAAAACAAACATTTGTTTGAATTCATTTGAAAGTAATTCCTGTAACCTAACCCTAAACTATGTTGTAGAATCAAAGCACAGTAAATAACTTTAAGCCAAGTGCATTTTACAATGTCAGCAAACAGCCTTACCTTATGTTCAAGCCTACAGCCAGTTGCTCTTATTCACTGTAAGTTTCATTACACATTGAATATTATTTTTCTTCCCATTATATATATTTTTATAATTCTTTGAGCATTCAACATTCATTACAACCCCGCATTCTGCTTTATGATGAATCAGGCACAAGTTAAAGGAGCTGATGGGATTAGGTTTCACTTGATTGATTGATTGATTGATTGATTGATTGATTGATTGATTGATTGATTGATTGATTGATTGATTGACATGGAATATTAAGTGACAGCCCTCCTACACAGTAGATTAATACCTGGCATCTCACCAAAGATGTGTCCAGAATATACCAACCCACATGTCATTACTATAGATTAATCTTCTTCCAAAGGATTTTCCTGCTGGACAATTTTCTCTCAACACAGTGTCTGATCAAATGTTGGCACAAAGCCTCCTATTATGAAGATAGTATACTGTACCAAGAGCCCATATCTACCTGTTATGAACGTGATCAGTATCTGGATGTTTCATGTGGATAAGGGAAAACATGTTAATGCAGGTTTATATGCAGCACAATAGTTTGCAATTGGCACAGGATCAGATTAGCCAGACCACATCTGCATTGTGATCACATTTTAGGAAAGAGAAATAATTTGAGCCCATGTAGCAGCATGGATTTGGGAGACTCTGAAGGGACATATCCTGTAGGATGTGCGTATGTCTGCAATGATGACCTTCCAATGTTAGTAGCATTAGCCTAGTTAGCAAGGCTAGCTTCCGCTGTTTCCATGTGTCACCTGAGCCTTGCTAAATGCATTGTGTATATCGTAGCGGCCCCTCATTAGTACACACATTGCTTCCCTTTACCTGAGAGCTTTGCCTTCTTGATTTTTATAGTGGGATCCAATCCCAATGCAGGCACGGCTGAGACAACGGGTATGCTTATTAATACCAGGTGTAAATGCAAAGGCCAGTGATCAGATGTCATTACGCAGATAATATATTAGGTCATGGGTGTTTTACAGGCCCGAAGTGCCAGAAGTGTGATAGAAACAGTTAAATTACAACTTCTGTGTCTGTCACGTGATGCCCTCTTTCCCAAAAAGACTTTTCCCTACTTACATGGCGAAAGAGATGTCTGTAAATCAGGGGATAAATATTTTTGAGCGTCACAACCCCCCCTCGAAATGACTCATTTCACTATCAGAATTTGATTGGTCCAATAACATTTGGAAAGTGTAGGTGAGCTGCACGATTAAATCATTTAATCCCCATTAATGTTAGCGGAGCACTAAACCGAAAGAAGCTCTATGGGCCCCATAGTGCGGAAACTAGCGCCGATCATCCGGGGCATTTTATAGGTTGCAGTGGAACTTTTTGGCTTCATGCGCCACTAAGCAACTCTCATAGAAATCAACAGTGGAATCAAATGTGGATTTTTGCAAATCACACTACAGGCTGTAGGTGGTGCCAGAGGAGCTGGCTTTTTTTTTAAATTACCTGCTTCATGTAGTTCTACTGGAACATAGGGTCAGTTTCAGCAAATATGACACAACGTTAGGTTTATAAGTCTTACCTACTGCACCTTTAAGCCTAAATGTCTGTTAGGTAACTTTGCATTTCTTGTCGCATTGTCTAAGGGCTCAGTCATTTATGTAAATAACAAAGCCCCAAAAGTCCTACAGAAAAACTGAAGGAATAGCTTAAACATTCACTTTGAATGTGTCCCTGCCCAGTGGCCTATTGTTCCATAATCTGCCTATGCTTAAGGTACTGATCACAAGTTAAAAGTCAATGTCTGAGTGTAGCGCTGTCAATTAGGGGACAGACTGTAGTGTATATGGTTGCCATTACTTAACAAATTTGAGACTGTTTTTTGGGGCCAGTCCCCCAAAAATGTAGTAACATATTAGTGTTGAAATTGTTATACAAAGCCTTAACTCTTAGTATCCCAATCTTTAATAAACCCTGTTATCAAGAATCAAATCTTAAACTAAATTCACATATTGTTAGTGTCTTTTGAACAAGACTTTGTTGCTTTGGCTGAAAACCTTGTCTTGCAAATGTGTATTGATCTCTTCTAGCTAAGCCAGTATACTGATACAGAAATGTTTTTGTAGAATAGCATTAACCCTTCTATCAAATGTTTTTTTTTTTTTTTTTTAGATTAGCTCTGAATGTTTTGAACCAAAACTGTGCATTACTGACTAATGTTGCCCGTTCCCCTCGTCACCCATGCACTGCTATCAGTGCTGCATGTAGACAACAGCCCTGCAATATTACATTAATTCTGTCAGCGGCTACTTTAAAATCCAGATTTGGGTGTTTTTTTGTATTTAGCAGAAAATAGAACTTGTATGACTTAAAACAGTCACTACATGGCAGTTCAAAAGAGAGAGAGAGAGAGAGAGAGAGAGAGAGAGAGAGAGAGAGAGAGAGAGAGGTATTTTTTGCATAGACTCGACATTGTTTACCAGACTGCAGTCACTAACTAGCCTCGCTTCTGATCATACAAATCAATCCTGCTGTCTCCGTTAATTTACGAGGCCAGTCCTGATGCTGAGGAACTGCCTCAATTCATCAAAGATGTTGGAGCTGAGCACTGTGGACTTAAATTTTCATCAATTACTGTAATACAATTATAGGAGAAGAGATGAAGTTCAGTGAGCAGGGGGCATGCTTGTTTACAAGTGTTTCTGAATAGAAAGAGGCTGCATTACAGGCAACAGCCTGCACATTTTCTCCTGTATTTATATTCAAAGCATGCTAATCCATTCTAACTCACATACCAGCCAACTCACTAGCTATTTGTGAGCACAGGACATTGATGAATACCCTGAAATGTTACCCCACATCTTGTGTATATCAACGCCGGATGTGTCTCATTTTCTGCTGGATGTCCGTCACCTTCCTCTTTCTTTGTGTTGGCGTTCTAAATTCTACAATCTGAGTTTTCTCTTGAAATGAAACGTCGTCGATATGAACTATGCTCCCCTTGACTATTAACTGATATGTAAAATCCATGGACATCAGAAATGATGATACTATAAACAAATTGCTAGGCTGCCTGGACCGAAAGAACAAGGGTTTGTGGCCTTACCTTCCGTTCCACAGGCGCCAGGCGCCGTCCTTCCGCTGCTCCCTGCTGGCACGCCACTTCCTCGGCTTCCTTCTGCTTTCGTTGACAGTTAATTTAGTATACATTGAAACGCGGACATAACATAACATAAATGAATAGGGAGAAACGTCAAGTAGCAGCAGTCTGTTTGCCTTGACTCAACCCTCTGCTTTCATTTCTGCTTTGAGCCCTGTGACACAAATAGGCCACACCCAAGAGGAACAATGCAGATTCCGTCCTGGTTGTGGAACAACAGACCAGCTCTTCACTCTCGCAAGGATCCTGGAGGGAGCCTGGGAGTATGCCTATCTGGTCTACATGGGTTTTGTGGATCTGGAGAAGGCGTATGACCAGGTTCCCCGGGAGATATTGTGGGAGGTGCTGCGGGAGTATGGGGTGAAGGGGACCCTTCTCAGACCCATCCAATCTCTGTACGACCAAAGCGAGAGCTGTGTCCGGGTTCGTCGGACTCGTTTCAGGTGAGGGTTGGCCTCCACCAGGGCTGTGCTTTGTCACCAATCCGGTTTGTGACATTCATGGACAGGATATCGAGGCGTAGTCGTGGTTGGGAGGGGTTGCAGTTCGGTGGGCTGGGGATCTCATCGCTGCTTTTTGCAGATGATGTGGTCCTGATGGCATCATCGGTCCGTGACCTTCAGCACTCACTGGATCGGTTCGCAGCCGAGTGTGAAGCGGCTGGGATGAAGATCAGCACCTCTAAATCTGAGGCCATGGTTCTCAGCAGGAAACTGATGGAGTGCCTTCTCCAGGTAGGGAATGAGTCTTTACCCCAAGTGAAGAAGTTTAAATACCTTGGGGTCATGTTCGCGAGTGAGGGAACAATGGAGCGGGAGATTGGCCGGAGAATCGGTGCAGCGTGGGAGGGTATTACATTCACTTTACCACACCGTTGTGATGAAAAGAGAGCTGAGCCAGAAGGCAAAGCTCTCAATCCACCGGTCAATTTTCGTTTTCTACTCCCACCTATGGTCATGAAGGCTGGGTCATGACCGAAAGAACCAGATCCAGGGTACAAATGGCCAAAATGGGTTTTCTCAGAATTCCCAGAACTAGTTGGAGGGATTATATCTCCACCTTGGCCTGGAATGCCTCAGGATCCCCCAGTCAGAGCTGGCTATTGTGGCTTGGGAAAGGGAAGTTTGGGGTCCCCTGCTGGAGCTGCTGCCCCCGCAACCCGACCCAGGATAAGTGTTTGACGATGGATGGATGAATAAATAAAGATACTGTAATGTCAAATAAGCATTTTTAAAGTTTAGGTGTTGGCTGACCTGCCCAAGATCCAACGCATTCAGTCTTAATCTTTGAATCTTGTTGTATCACAGATAATCCCTGTATGTACACATTATTGTGTAACCTGGTAAGTGAACATCAAGTAGGGATCCTCCTCCTAGCTTTGTGCATAAAAAGCCCATGTTTCTATATTTCCTCTGTGCTGGCACACTGCTTTTCATCCATGTTGGCCTGCTCTTGGCAAAGGACATTCTTGCATGCAGAGCTGCTGGACCAGCACCTAAATTATCCAATTAGACGGTGGGGCAAGACCGTCTGCAGGCCACCGTGAGGCTCACAGAGAGGCCTAATCTTGTCAGCCAGACCGAGAAACTGCACCGAGTCCTAATATATTGGATTTCTGTTAGGGGTTATGTCGTAATGTAAGCACCGAGTCACCTCCTGGGGCTAACGCTCTCTTTCTCGCACACGCACACACTTGCACACACGTGCAAACACTTGCGCACACACACACACACACACACACACACACACACACGCTCGACTAAACAGTCTGCAGTCTCTGTATGAAGTTATGAGACCTATTGATGGGTGAGGGGGTGGCTGTTAAATATTCTTGGTAATGAGCCTTTTTTGTTGGGTTGTTGCTGTTGTTGGGGTGGTTTACAGACAGGTAGTCTATATCAACAACTTTTCATTTTCGGCCGGATATCCCTCGCTTTCCGCTTTCATTGTGTTGGCATTCTAAACTCCGGTCGATTCGGGAAACATCCGCATTATCATCACACACTCGACAGCCATTTTAATTCCAGAGCTTACATACACTAGCCAGACCTTCCTCCGCAGCGCTGTGGAGGAAGGTCTGGCTATGCGAGTCTAACAAACAGGTGACAAATTGGAGGAGAAACCACACACTGAGAGAATCCATGGTGGAACTACACTTTACTAACTTACACACTGCATGTTGGTATGCCCTTTACAGTTTTCTTTTTTTTTTTGCTCGCTAACAAGCATGAGACAATAATGAAGCCACTTTTTCAAAACTCTTCAGACAGTCTGCATTACCAACATGCATCTTGGCCAAACCACCACCAAAACTCACTCAAACCACCCACACATTTCATATATGTCTCAAAATAACCTCACTGGACCAAAACACTGGCAACACCTCTCATTTAGAAAGCAAACATCGTCACTCAAAGCACTGACCTAAAAAACACCAACTACAGGGAGCATTACATGAATTATGACCCTTTATCTTTGAAGTTTAGATGATTTTTCACATATTTTTCAGTATTCATATTCTGCACTGGCTGTAATGCATTACTTTATGGGTCTGTTCCTTCATAATCATTTCCTAATTATTTCCTAAAAAGCTTCTTGGAAAGGACAATGTCATTTGGCAGTAATTATAGAAAATAAGACGCTCTGCTCATGCTTTCTTTTGATATTGGCACACTGACTGGAATGGCAGCGGAGTAGGGCTGCACCGTATGAGGAAAATATCTAATTGCGATTAAATTTGACTGATATTGCGATTGCGATATGACTCACGATATTGGAGGAAGTGATCATTTTTCACAGTCATTATTCCCATTTTCATTGAAAATTATGAAAATCAAGATAAATTAAAATGATTATTGTGTGATTTTTGCGAGGATCTGTACTAAACTCACCCTCAAAGCATAGGCAGACACAAGTGGCTTTCTTCCTACAGGTTTATTTGAAGCTTCTCCAAATCGCCCTTGTTAACTAAACACACAGTATAACGACAAAATGCACTTAGAAAATTGAAAATGTGCAAAAAAAACAGCTTTTGGATATTACCTTTCAAATACGCTCATTATGCATGAACTCTGCAGTGTTTATACACTTAAATATTAAATGGCAAATAGCCTTCACTTATTATTTCCAAAAAACACACTTTAGAACTTATTTTCCTCTTAACACTGGCACTCTATCTACAAATGGCAAGCATCAGAATTACCTGGTCACATAAGTCAAAACATTTACTACACACACACACACACACACACACACACACACACACACACACACACATATACCACAGAAGCTATATTCACACTAAAATCTTTTTGGCAAACCATTACAGAAGCCTTACTTCTTAGATCACTCTTGACTTAATAGTGTCCAAGTTCTTTATGGCTTTATCTTGAAAACATTGTTCTTTAAAACTTTGTGCGTCTTCTTACTTCTGTCTGTGTTCGTGCATGTTTTTGGCTTCAGTCCTTTGAAGACAGCTCTGCGCGCTACCAACTGCTGCTGCTCCTTTGAACTCGCCGCGCCGTCAATTAATGCCCACTCGCGTTGATGAACTGTCCGAGTTTTCACTATAATTCCCTCGAAGCATAGGCAGACACTGGTGGCTTTCTTGCTACAGGAGCTTCTTCTCCAAATCCACCATGAAAACTGAACACACAGTATAATGAGAAAATAAAGACCGCATTAGCTTAATATGAACATAGACTGAACAGGCTGGTTATGACAGCTGGCTCTGTTGTTGGCATTGAGCTGGAGTCACTCACAACAACTGCAGAGAAACAGACCATGAGTAGGATGCTGGCGATCATGGACAATGACCGCCACCCACTACACAGCACGCTCTTTAAACAGAGGAACATGTTCAGTGGCAGACTTCTGTCACTGTCATGCTCAACAGACAGGTTGAGGAGGTCCTTTGTCCCCAGGGCCATCCAACTCTTCAATTCCACACAAAGGGGGAGGGGAGAAATGGACTTTTTAGCATGAGCCTGTCTCTCTCAGCCCCTACCACCATTATATCTCTGTCTGCTGTACACCTGACTGTCTTATAGGCTATATTAGCCCTCCTACACACAATCTGGACTCTGGTCATAACATCTACATTTTATAACTTATTCCCAGTTATATATTGTTCTTAACGTATATTATTTCTTTTCTGTCAAGCAATTCTAATTCTATAGGGTTTACATTCTTGTCTTTTCATAGTCATAGTTAATATTTAACAATAAGCTATTGCACTGATCAATCCCTACACTGTTCTCTTTTGCACTACCACCATTGCACACAGTCTACCATAGCACCTTTAACCCTTTAATTTTCTGTGAGTGATTTATGTGCGATATATGTGTGTATGTGTGTTTGTTGTGTTATGGTTGTCTAAGCTACTGCATGTCTAAAATTTCCCTTGGGATGAATAAAGTATATATCTATCCATCTATCCATCTATCCATCCATCTATCTATCTAAAATGACATGCACAGCATGTAAAATAACGTTCACCAAAGTAAAATACAGACACAAAACAACATACCTCGTTGGCTGCATGCTGTACACAAGGGAATAGAGGTTTCCTTAGATCGCTGACATCCGCTATAACAACCTTAAAACTTTATCGGAGCATTAAATTGTCCGTGCTTCGCTTGCTGTTAGCTTGCTGACTCTCTCACTCACAAGCGTCCCAAAAGACCTTGCGTGGAGACACTTTACTCTTACCAAATAAAATCACGTAATTGTACTAGATGCAACTTCAATAATTCTAAAATATGACATTGGTTGAAAACAAAATTATACACTATTATAATGTAATTGCGACAATTAGAAAATATGTTTTCTTTAGTCTGTAGGATAGGATTTGTAGGCTGGGACATCTCTGCAGCACCACAATACTTCATTCAGAATGGTTGGACACATATTTTGTCATTAACAAATCAAAAAGTCAAATGTAGTTTTAGCAGCAGAGAAGCGAAAGAATGAGCGAGATCCTCTGCTCGTGTGAGTAACGTTACATCCCGGTACCACACACACAGACATCGTAGCTTCAGCGAGACGTCATCCATGCCACTTTGAAGTGTGTTGACTTTCTAATTTCATATATGTGTAATTCATGGCTCAATTCAAATGGGATGAAAAAATAATTTGCGTCTCCCCGTTCCCCACCGGTCATATTGTTTTTCCGAATTAAGGTCCCATGGGTGTCCACCAGAAGGGGAGGGACTTTGCCTCTCTATAGCCTGAAACTGGTAAACCTAAATGGCATGCGGCCATTATTTATGTTACAGTTTTTCTTGATTGCTTTGACCTGCTTAAAGAAACTGGGATCCACTCGGTTTTCATCATCACTGTCTCAGCAGAGCAGAATACACCGCTTGCAAATGTGTTAACCCTTTCTCATTGGATTGACACATTTTCCCCCACCCTTTTGCAGAACAGTTAACACGGATGTCATTCAAGCAGTCCAAACTCCATTGTTTTAGCTTTGGTAACCAAACAGAAACCATCTGTTCCTAACTATTAGAAACTACCTACATAAGTATGACATCACTGAAGCACCTGTTTGACACTCCTTCACACAAATCTTCAATTAGCAATCAGTCTGCAGGCCTTAAAGGTGCAGCGTCTGTGTTGTTCTTTGCCAACATGGATGGAAGAGGTCTAAGACAGAAGAGACTGAGTATCAATAGCTATTTCTATTTCTATTTCTTATACTCTACAGTAATAGATGTTTATACTTTACTGTAATATATTTTATTTTTATTTACATGTATTTTGTGTAATATTTACAGTATTTCAGCCACAGTTTCAAAATAAGAATCAATGGAATCAATAAAATTTGCATCAAAGCATTTCTGATTCTGGATCCAATTCTTTGCAAGAAGGCAAATTTGTCAACAAATGTCACTGGCATGAAGGCTACGTACAGTAATAGGCTACAATGACAAGCAATGGTGCACTGATTCGCACTCGTATTTTGTATTTTGTTGTCCACTGTGTAATGGTTGATTGGAAGAGCTCATACACTTGTTTGCAAGTTGTGTTGTTTGAAGGCAACATTTTCTTTTGTTGTATATTTTAAATGTTTTGACACGGTTAGAGCCTTTTGCAAACAAAATGTGTCATTTTGACCATGAGTGCCACTGTTTCAGCCTGTGTTTTAACTGTTTTGAAAAATGTGGAGTTTGAGTTGACTGCTGTGTCAAAGCAATCAAGAAAAAGTGTATTTATTCCACCTGTGCTTTTACCCTATTATAATATTATCTATTGTCAGTTGTCAGCAGGGTGTGATTGGTTGTTACCATTGAAACCCAGCTGTAATGGGCAGTATATTATAGTTTTCAGGCTTTGTCTTCTTATGTATATATATATATATATATATATATATGTATGTGTGTATATATATACATATATACATATAATAATAGTATTAAAACGTTAGGGGTATGGTTAACTAATAATAATGGGTGGGTAATATTTATTCATACATTTGTTGTAGTGATTATGTTTAGTAGCCTGATATAGCCAACGTACTACTTTTCCAATAAAGTGTAATTATAAAATTAAAAATAGCCTAATAATAATAATAATAATAATAATAATAATAATAATAATAATAATAATAATAATAATAATATATGTAATAAATCGTTGGGGCTGTTGGTGTTGGTATAATGTGTCCAGACAGAGAGCTGCAGCACGCCGCCTCGCAGCCTCCACATCGCCGCGTGCACTTCGCTGTCTGCGCCGCCGCCTGCAGCCTGCAGCCGGCTGGGAAGGGGACTCAATAGCCGGTGCAACGCGGTGGGATTTGAACCACTGTCTTTTGTTTTCTGCCGGAGCTGTCTCTATATTCACCGCAGCGCTTCTCTTCTCTTCTCTTCTCTTCTCTTCTGTGTGTGTGTGTGTGTGTGTGTGTGTCTCTCTCTCTCTCTCTCTCTCTCTCTCTCTCTCTCTCTCTCTCTCTCTCTCTCTCTCTCTCTGTGTGTGTGTGTGTGTGTGTGTGTGTGTGTGTGTGTGTGTGTGTGTTTCTCCCGTGCAGCTCCTCTCTGCTGGGATCCTGGTCTGCCAGGGGCTGCAAAGCCGTGCTAGTCGACTCATTCCGAACCAAATGCGTGTGTGACAGACTGTCCACCTTCGCCATTTTAGCACGGCTCAATCCCGAAATGGTAAGTCCGACAAACCTCCCTTGACTTCGTTGACGTTAAAGCTATCGGAGACGGTGTGTTTTGTGTGTGTGTGTGTGTGTGTGTGTGTGTGTGTGTGTGTGTGTGTGTGTGTGCGGTTTAATGTGAATGCATCAGCTGTTTTTTTTTCTCTGTCTTCCAAAGGGCGTTATTGTCATTACATATCAACAGATCCTCCCTCTCTCCCTCTCTCCCCCACCTTCCTTTTCTCTGTCTCGACATGCCAAAACCATGCTGCAAAAGGTTATTATAAGCTTGCCAAGGAGAAGGCTCTTTCTTTCTTTCTTTCTTTTTTGGATTTGGGGTGGTGGGGGGGTGTGTGTGTGTGTGTGTGTGTGTGTGTGTGTGTGGGGTCTTTATTCATGTTGCACCTAGAAGGAGATAAACTGTGTCTGTGTTCCCAGAGAAAATGCACACAAGAAGGGCAGCACTGTGCTGCTATGCTGTGTGTATTAAGATGGTGGTATCACTGTCAAATGTGCTGACAGAGTGAGTGGGATTTAAGATCATGTCATAGCTGATGATCATTTATACCTGCATGCCCCCCCCCCCCCCCCCCACCCCACCTTAACCAGCGGTTCTTGTTCAAATTGGCATATTTTCACATATTAGACTGTCAATGGCATCTCCATGGTTACCAGGCCCCATGGAGAAGGTGCTGCATGGCAATCCAGTAATCTGAGAGAAAAAAAAAGACACATTTTAATAATAAGACTACAGTGAGCTAGCTACAGTCAGAACACAATTCCCTCACATTGTGGCTGCAGTAAGCCAGCAAAGAGAGAGAGAGAGTGTGTGTGTGTGTGTGTGTGTGTGTGTGTGTGTGAGAGAGAGAGAGAGAGCATGTATGTTGAAACCATGGCAGTGGCTCCAACCTGCCCCAGTTTCTTTGGGGGAAAGGGCAGTGTCTTTGTGGGGAATTTTCATTCAGTGCGATTAGTTATTATTAGACTGGAAATTGCCTCAGAAGCAGTTTGCTCACTAGTTGTCCTGGTAACAGCATAGGCGCCAAGGCTTTCTTAAAGACATAGGAGGCAGCATGCTGTTTCTCCTCCTTCCTGCTCAGCCTGGAAAGGGAGGCTATGCCAGGATGAGACAGCATGGCTTTACCACCTTCAGTCAAGCATTTCTGATTATTTTTGGCCAAGATAGTTGTGGTTTAGATCGAAAGCATATGATGCAGAGGAAGGGGATGTGAGTGAAAGTGCTGCTGATGCTTCGATGACGGAGGCTGCAGTGGTGTGTGTTCCATTTGTGCTTTGTGCCCAGTGCTGAAATGATTAGTTCATCAATTAATTAGCCGGCTGACAGAATTGGTCAATGACAATTTAAAGGAGTAGCTCAACATTTTGGAAAGTACTCTGACGTACAACGCTGGAGTCAGGATCCGGTTAGACTGGAAGCAGGGGGAAACAGTCGAATCTTGTTTGTTTAATGTGTACACAAACGGATGTGGAACGTGTCAATGTGTGGTTTTAAGTTGAAGTTAAATGCTGGAACTAGTTCTTGACAGAAAACAGTTTATCCATCTGTCCAGCACTTCTTCTGTGCAGCATCTCCAGCTATGGATGCGGGTGACTGTGTTTGCTGAACATAGGTTTTTGCTATTGGTCTCTGTATCTCCGATGATACCACACGTGGCTAATTCAGTTTGATGACACGCCTCTGACAAGCTGCAACCTGTTGTTGTTGGCGGATCAAACAAATGAACTCTGGTCTGCTTGAAAGTGGGGGTCACGGTTAGAGGTCGACCGATTCATCGGTTTTGCCGATTAATCGGCACCGATAGTTGATTGGTGGAACTATCGTTATCGGCAAAAATCCATACCGATGGTTGCGTCCGTTGCTGGAGCGGCTGAGAAGCGCGCGCTGTCATTCATTACACAGTACGCGAGAGCTGAGAAGGGTCTGCTGGCATCATGCATTACAATAGCGGCCTCTAGCGAAATAAAAACTATCACTGATGCCTCGTGTTGTTTATTTTCGACATGTGTTACTGCGCGTTGCACAGAGAGCACAAGCTGTGCGGAGAAGGCTGACATCAGATGCTCGTTTAAAGCATCGACAGCAAAAAGGTATGTATACAGTACATATTAATTTGTTGAATAGATGCTGCATTAGTAGAGAAAGAACAGCACAACAGTATATTTGTTTGCTTTCGAGGCTGAGATGACGCTAAACATTAGTAGTAGGCTAACTTACCTCAAGCGGTTAAAACACTGACAAAAATAAACGCAAGTCCGATCCAAATGTCAGAATCAGAACCCTAAAGGATCGTCCACGATCCCAAATGGCACCTCTGATTCATATTTAGATAATTTAATAACAGTTAAACATAGAGACTTACTGATTGCTGCAGCTAAAAGCTAAGGAGTTACCCATCACGGGGGTGTCTTTGGTGTCTTTCTAGCCTCTACAGGTGATTTTCTATCCAGCCTGGAACTTGTGCCTTTTTCGGGGTTGTTGAGCATTAAATCCAAACTGTTACATCCAAGATCTATCCACTTGATGTCCATAATTCATCACGTTTTCGGTCATTTCTGCCGCTAACTCCGTGCTACCCATAGACAGTAGGTGCTACCGACAAGGTTTATGTTTATGTTTATGTTTTCAACCAATGGGAAGGCAGGTCCGTCACACATTACGCCTTATATGGGCATCCAAGCGAGAAATATATACATAGTATAAAGTGGGAAAGATAGATCCCTCCAGGTCAGAGATCGTCTGTTACCGTTCTAAACCGTTCTACAGAGAAGAATGGCGTCACTGTTTTGAGATTGTTTGTCCTTTATATGAATGCTCATTATGTTTATTTTTGCACTGGATGACTCCAAATATGTAGAACTGTTTTAGACAACACACATGCTTGTGTAGCATTGCTGTGGGTGTAATATCAATAAATATGACATTATTATTTTGATTATTGGCAAAAGCGTCTGGACTTTTTTTGAAACAATGTAAGTATTTTGTCAACTGTATAAGTTATAAATACTATTGGTCGATTAATCGGTTATCGGCAAATACGGCCCAACCTAGCTATCGGTATCGGTAAAATCCACTATCGGTCGACCTCTAGTCACGGTTCACTTCCAAGTGAACTAGAGTTCGGTTTAATTCATGTGAGAACTCGATCTGACCCAAAAACAGAGCATTTACTAGCCTGCAATTTCAACCTTGCACACAATTTATGGACTTCTATGATGGTAACTCTCAGATCCGTAAGCTGTTCTGACCACACATAGCTGGTCGTCTGTGTGACATCATCAGTCTGTGTGACATCATCTTTCTCTCTCATTCACTCGCTGTCTTTCAGCTGCTCATTGTTCGCCTTCTTCTAAAATATTAAAAACACTGAAGCAGAACCAGAAAAACCCAAGACGTTATAAATTAGGTGTTGCTCCATTATTTCTGAGACCAGACGTGTCAGCGAGTTTCGGATATTCTGTCCAGTAAAGAAGCGACTGTCTCGACCACGTGACTGTGTCTACAGTGTTTGGTGCATTTGACAAAGTGCAGTGTGAGCAAACCCAACCAAATGAAAAATGCAACAATGTTGCAACTTCAACCCCGAATCACCCACCGAACTATGAGGGTGAAAGCACCCTTAAGGCCCTGACACCCCAACCCGATAATCGGCCGTGGGACAGTTGGTCGAGGTCGGTGACTCGAGTCTGTTTGGTGTGTTCCGTGCCGTCGTCAATCGGAGGAGCCGTCGGTGTTCATTTTGGCCGACCTGACTTGCTGGGTCAGAGGACGGCCAGTCGGACTCAATGACCAATCTGATTGGTGGAGTGCTAACCCGGAAATGGCGAGTGTGATGAGTGACGAACGCCTCTCAAAATCTGATGAAAATCTTTTAAACTGACTTTTGTCGATCTGAAATGAAGACAGATTCAGCAACTGCATGGCCTATTTCTCGCTTAAAATGTTTTCAGAAACACGTTTCAGTGAACAATTTTTGTAAAATACGAGCTCGTATTTCGAACAAGCCGGCATTATCGGTCAGCTGGAGAAGCCAGACCCACGTGACGCGTTTGTAATTTCCGGTTTTCATTTTTTGTATTGCGTCTCGCGCACGCGCAGAACGTACGCTCAAGTCGGCGTCGCTTCGATGTGTTCCAAGGCACTTTTTGGACCTCGGGGAGCCGACTGATCAGTCCAACTGCCTTTTCTGCCGACAGTCAGGTGTGTCAGAGCTTTAGTCTTCACTTTTTGTCATACAGCCAGGCTAGCTGTTTCCCTCTGCCTCCAGTCTTAATGCTGAGCTAACCACATTTTGTCTCCAGCTTCAGCATCATACATGATGTACAGATATTAGATTGTATCAATGGTGTTATAGGGCTTGGAAATTGCTATGAATGGTTACAGCTGGCCTGTTGCTTATATTCATTGTACATTGAATATCTTTTTTTGGTGTTTTACTGTTGGGGAGACATTAGGGATGTCATTTTAATAGCCATCTTCACTTTTCCTCTGTGTTTACGATGTTTACATTTAAAACTTTGAATGGCCAGGCTAGTCAGCAGGAGACCGCTGGGTTGATTTTCCTATCTTAATGAGCGACCCGTAGTCATGAGATGGCCGGATAGATGGTCTTGTTAGCTTGAGCTCAACTTCTCAACTTTACTCTGATGTTTATATTTGAGACTAGCAAGTTGATTTCCTGATCCTGATGAGGGACTCATAGCCACATGTCATCACCGTCCAACAGCAACCACATCAGGGCATGTAAACATGATCTGTCTGCGTACAGTAAAGGCAAAGAGTCTGTGTTACCTTGTTTGACAGAAATCTATGCGTTTACCTGTTATTTCTGACAATTTGATAAACAGAAATGTTTATTATGATTGAGTAAATAAAACCCCAATTAACAAAACTGGTTAAAAAAATATTCATATTTAAATAAATCACCAGGAGAGTCCGGTACAGGCTGACTCTGGAGATAAAACTGAGATCAGCTCTCATATGCAAGTTTATGTTCTCTTATTATTTGAATTGCTGGCTCAAAGCTCTTTAGGGGGGCACCAAAAATTCCCATATGCAGGAAAACCCCTGCACATAACGCACATCTAATATTTGTAAAATAGACAATTTTAGACACATTTTGTGGCTGAGGAAAAGGCAACTGGAAAGTTCTGCGCCTTCTAGAATTGGTGATGCCTAGCTTTTCATCTATGGCCACCATATACCGTGTTGTCTGAGAAATATTCAAATGGATTGGCACAATATTTAGTACAAACACTGATGGTTACCAGAGGATGAAGCCGGCTGACAGTGGTGATCTGGTGACGTTTCTAGTATGGAATGAAATGTCGTATTGATCAGCGAATAGGACCTGAACAAATCAGGCTCCGTTTCCTCAAGCGAGCATGGACGCCTGGCCAATCGTAGCGTGCGAATGCTATTGAAGGACAGGTCTTGCCTAGAACTGCATTTGGATCCATAATAATGCCTGACAGTAAGTAGCTTCACAGAGACGCTAGCATAGAAAGAGAATTGATAGAAAGGCCGTTTCCATTTAAATCAACGTAGTAGAATGCAGCGCGGCAGCCATTTTTATGTGTATCGTTGCCATGGTAACATATAAACTTCAGTATAAGCCGACTTCCGGCAAGTCACGGACGTGAGGTTTTGCAAAAACGGACAAACGAGCAGTGGAGTAGTAACGTTACGAGGCAGAGAGGGAGCCACCACATGAGTGACAGCTTTATACGGGCTCGTTTTTTGTGAACGATGTGGCGAGGGGGTAAGGTGGAGTTAGCAAGCTAACATTAGCTACCTAACAAGTCATCCAACTGCTGGCTGTCTTGCTGGTTCTGCGTGCGTCCATGCTGCAATGGTTACACGGAATGAGCTAAACGGCAGGCTGGGTCTAACTTTAGCGGTTTGCTAGTCTATATCGACAACGTTTCATTTCCGGGATTGTTCAGGTGCTGCCAGAAATTCTGCCGGATGTGCCTCATTTCGGCCGGATGTCCGTCACCTTCCTCTTTCTTTGTGTTGCTGTTCTAAACTCTGGTGGATTTTTGAGGACTATGGTTAACTGCTCCTCAGATCTCTGCAGGGTAAATCCAGACAGCTAGCTAGACTATCTGTCCAATCTGAGTTTTCTGTTGCACGACTAAAACTACTTTTGAACATACACATGTTCCACCAAAACAAGTTCTTTCCCGCTATTTAGCAGTGGCAATGTGGATTCGTCCGGAGCTTAGCGCCGCCCAAGGCGATTGTGATTGGTTTAAAGAAATGCCAATAAACCAGAGCACGTTTTTCTCCCATCCCAGAATGCTGTGTGGACTAGCAGCGCTGTGGAGGAAGGTTTGGCAATGCGAGACTAGCGTCCTGCCGACCCGTTGCTGCTGGGTCTAACTGTTCCTCCTCCTCACTCTCTGCAGTTCCGGAGAATGTCTCCCGAGCTGCGTTGGGCAGCTCCCCTCCCAGCGAGCTGCAGTTTATGTCCCCACTGACACATATTGTCACCATGACTACTAACAACAATCGGCATTTTGTTGTTTACCAATCAAATGACCACGGCAAACAGTTCAATGACCTTTCTATCCATTTTATTTATAAGGCCGCTAGCATGGCTGTATACTTTTTGACTTAGATAGATTCAGATACAGGCACATCAGCGAATTATGAATATAGACTAATAATCATTAGACATGTTCCAATACCAATACCAGTATCGGAAAAGCCTCTGATACTGCCTAAAATGCTGGTATTGGTATCATAAAGTACTGGAGTGTATGCACCAATTCGATACCACCTGATTTAGCCCTGGATAAAATCGACTTCTTTTTCCGTTATGACTGACTGGCTGGATAATAAAAGAAAGTTCTATGGCGTTCATTGTTTGTTCATGTTTCACAAAAAGTTTAACCTGAGCCAAGCCGTACAACAAATATATAAATCATATCACATCCATACAGAGATAGTAGTATACAGCTGTTAAATCATAATGAAATATATGACACACTGGAATCGGATCAGTACTCGGTATCAGCTGAAACATAAGTTCAGGTATCAGGAAGCAAAAAATTGTATTGAACTATCTCTAATAATTATCAGTGGACCATTACTGGGGCGTCCTCAGTTTGCTGTGGTCCCTGCAGCCTGCCTCCCCCTGTTCACAGCTCTGTAGCAGCCTGGAGGCCTCACGCACCCTGGGGGAAGCTAAACTGTGGCAGCTCCTTCTGGCAGAAATGGAGGAAAAGGCAACTCCTCTCTTTCCTCATCCTGCTGTCCCTTTTCCCCCACATTCTGTTATTTTGTGAGACAGCCACGGATACCATGCTAATTATTCCTACTGCAACACATAGTAGCTTCTAAATGGCCCAGCCGCTCCAGTCTGTAGCTAGCCTCCGACAGCCCCGGCATGATAAACACCCCAACCTCTTTTTTTCCCCTCTGCCTTCCCCCCTCGCTCCTCTCATCCTTCTATCCCTCTCTCCTCTACCCCTCAGTCATTCCATCACACCATTTTCATCCTCAGTTGCTGCAATATATTTTAGCTCTCCCTCTGCTTACTACGTCTCGCACTCCCGTGCTGCCACCTCTTGTGTCCATTTTGCTCAGTCTAACTTCGCTGCAGGCTTTTAGAAGGATAAACTGTGAGAAAAAAAATGCATAGCAGTCAAAAGAGCCAAAACCTGAGCCCAGTTTACTGCCACTGCTAGACCTGTGTGTGCTGAGGGGGAGGAGGATGAATGAACGTGCTTGTGCTTGTATCATTTTGGATGTTGTAAGCCTGCGTTAAGCCTTTTCTTCAGTTTGAATGTGCTGTCAGGATAGATGCAGTGACAAAGCCTCTTTTGGCCAATTAGCCCAGATTTTTAAGAGTAACAAGTGAGTAAACAGGACTGACTGAGGCTTGCAGGGCTACAGGCCAATAGAGTGTCATCATACTCATTCTAGGATAAATATATCTGTGTTTCCTCTATGAAGGGGCACCATATATCGTTGGTAGTCATACATACATAGGCAACTGAAGCTGCTGCTCTGCTCTGAATTTATGTTTACATGTAAAAAAAAGATGCAATATTGCTTTATTTCAAAGGTGAAGTAGATGTTTATAGAAGATAATTATCGGTTAGGTGGCCTGAATGTTGTATTCAGAGTTAGTCATTTAAGTTGACCAATTTAGAAGAATAGTTTAAAGGAACACGCCAACTTATTGGGACTTTAGCTTATCCCCCAGAGTTAGATAAGTCCATACATACCCTTCTCATCTCTGTGCGTGTTGTAACTCTGTCTGACGCCCCCACCGCTAGCCTAGCTTAGCACAGATCCTGGAGGTAACCGGCTCCTCCTAGCCTACTGCTCACAATAAGTGACAAAATAACGCCAACATGTTCCTATTTACATGTTGTGATTTGTATAGTCACAGCGTGTACAAATAACAAGGTAACATGAGACACAGCCATCTTCTAACCGTATACATACTGGGAACTATATTCTCAGAAGGCGAAGCGCTGCTACTTCTGCTACTTGGGCGGAGTGATTTGCTCGCAGCACCTGAGAAGCCCCGTGGTGAGGAGCAGAGAGTAACAACGGTGCTTTTCAGGAATCACTCCGCCCAAGTAGCAGTGCTTCGCCTTCTGAGAATATAGTCGGTGCGTCCACATGACACAAGCCTTCCGTGATCTCGCACCACCCCCCCCTCCTCCTCCACGTAGTTGCTAGTAGCCAAGGAGGACACGGAGGATTAAAAAAACATGATGACACTTCAGAAAAGGTCATTATCTTCACTCAAGCTTTTGCACGCGAAGGTTGCCAGATGACACAATCTTCTGAACATAGTCATACTGAGAAATCCAGAGAGAGTTGTGTGGAGCTGATAGTCTTAATTAGCTTTGTAGCAACTCATTTGTCAATGGCTTGAATGTAACGGACGTTCATTAATATCAAAAAGTTACGCACTAAAGCTTTAAGTAAAAGTTCATCAAAGTAATAGTACTTTTACTAAAGAAGATTATTTTTGTACTCTTTCCACGTCTGCTTTTACATATCCATTGTTAGTAATTGATACCAGTGCAGCTTGTTTAAGTAATCATATTTGTTTGCTGCTAACATTGGCAGCAGCTTCATCTGATAGACTTCTGAAGGAAATGACATCCTGTGGACGTCATCAGTGGTGGGAGCTGGCGCGTCCCCGTCTCTGCTCATGTGGAATAATGCAGTCTGGTCACTTTATTTCGGGATGCTTGTCGCTTCTCGTTTTGGACGCTGCGTGAGACTCACAGCCGAAGCGCTGTCATTGGCGGAGGAGGAAGTAAAAGTTTGTCTGTCTCAGCAGACGTCTTTCCGTTCCATTGCGCTCCCACACCCCCCCACCCCCACCCTCTCTTTGCTTTTAGAGAAGGAACTCACTGCAGTGCAGATTAATCAGAGGGATTTAATTAACTTGGCCCCGGCACACACATCACACCTGGAGACAAGACAGGCTATAAACTCAGCCAATTATCTCCTTCTAGAAGGGAAGTAGGTGTGTGTGTGTGTGTGTGTGTGTGTGTGTGTGGGGGGGGGGGGGGACCTCATGTCCTGGTTTCTTCATGTTCAAGCCCCCCACCAACCACAAAGCTTATTTCATTAAACTGTCTCCTCACCTTGACTCATTATACCTGCCCACAGCGACACAAGGGATGGTGTGTGTTGTTGTATATGGTTGTGAATAGTTTGAGGGCGTTTTCACACCGGTAGTTTTTTGCTTTGGTCCAAATCAGTTGATGAGTTTATAAACTTTTAGTAATATCCCCCTTAGTATGGTTTGGTTTCACACCTGGAAAAATCCAAGCGTACCAACATGCGTCATTACAAACCATGCAAGAACGTTCTCTCGTCTTATTGGTCTGATGTGTCTGCGGCGGGAACAAGAAAGTAAATACAGGAAGAAGGTCCTGTGTTCTGGACGTCTCCATGGTCAAACCAGCTCATTTCATTTAAATAATCCGACATTGTCACCGAGACTTCGCTCTGCTCTGCCGGTGTCTGTCTCCAACTTTAGCGGCGGCTGGTTTGACCACGGAGATGCGAGTGACGGATGGCGAACTTGGCTGCGGTCTATTTCTGTGAGAGAAACACTGAAGCTGCTACAGTTTGCTGCTCTGCTGCATCGCAGATTGCTAAACACACCTGACTACAGGAGACATTAGCTCAGACTTGCGAAGTGTACATACAGTAGTTGTTGCGGTTCAAGGTGGGATCACGTTCTCACTACAAAAAGAACCGCTCCAGAGTTGGATTGAAAGCGTACCAAGACCACCTCATCAAGCAGGTCTCGGTAGGCTGGTTTGGTCTGCTTTTGGTGCGCATCCGAGTGTGATTGCGGCGTTCTCTTGTGCCCAAACGAACCGCTCCACTGGGGCAAACAAACTTTAGTGCGATTCAACCGGACTAAATGAGGCAGGTGTGAAAGCCCCCTTATAGAGCCACATTGGGTTTAAAAAATTACGATTCCAAGTCAATTTTTTTTTTGTTGGAATCGTTTGGAAAATTTGGTTTCGTATCCGATCATTGGTTCCAAATTGAGCACGTGCAAGTTTGGGTTTATAGCATCCAGCTTACTTCCAGGCGCTTGTGTTGCCGCCACGGAGCACAGTGAACGGCTTTGTTTAAAGTGGGGCTTTATTTTACGTCGAAACGTACGTTTACGTTTCAACTCCACCCCTCAAAGAATCGGAATCGACAATCAGTAAGAACCGGAATCGAAAGGAAGAATTGCAATTGGAATCAGAATTGTTGAAATCAAAACGATGCCCAACCCTAATTTGCAACCTGTGCCGACGGCATCCCGGCACCAAATCCACTAGGGCTGCTACCTCTTAGTCGATTAGTCGACTAATCAGTCGTTTTGGTCTTAGTCGACTAAGATTTCTTTAGTTGATGAGTCATTTTTTTATGCTTATTCATGCTTAATTACTCATTTCCAAGAAACTTATGAGCACATTTCTGGTAAACACAAGATTTAAAGTGGTGCTTTTGCAGGATTAATTGTGGAGAAACTCAGTTTTACAGATGGTTCATTAACTACATTTATATTGTGCTTTTCTAGTCTTAACCACCTCTCAAAGAGCACAGCTCTGTCGATTACATCAACTAATCGATTAATCGACAAAATCATATAAGTGTTAGTGTTACTAAGAATTTCTTTAGTCGAGGACAGCCCTAAAATCCACCTTGTATTGCAAGCAGTGTTGGGGCAGTAGCGTGACTACTTCTCAACAGCGTTGCTGTTTTCTGAATGAAATAGCTTTTAGAAGCTTAGCTGTTTTATTGATCAAGTACTATGGTAGTGTCCACAGGAGCTACAGTTCCCCGACCGTTCTGAAGCTAAAGCACAGTGCCGTGTTCTGGAGCATGTATGAAATATGGGTTGCACAATACAAGTTGGTAACAATGAAGAGTAAGGACAGAATTTAAGACCAAGCAGGTGGAAGTCATTATTGATAAGGCTGGTTGAAAACTTTTTTTGAAGAACGACATTCACCTGAAATTGGAATTGTCTCTGGCATTACTTGGTTGTTTGTTGTAACAGCAACTTGTACCTGTAACAGTGTTGATTTCAACAGAATCTCTTGGAGATTTGATGTGAGCTTACATCAAACATGTTTGCATTCTTATGACACAGTTTTTCTTTTATTAAACTAAAGTTTGACTTAGATCAATGACTATGTTTACATGCACATAATATTCCGTTTTTTACCCTTATTCCGAAAAAGACAATATTCCGACTAAGCTGTTTACATGGCTGCGATGTTTGTGCATATCCAAACACCTGCTGATATCCAAGTCTTTCATAATGTTTAAAAGTAGGTGTGTTTCTCCTTGGTTTCTTTTGGGCATGCATACTGTCGGCTGGTTGGTTTGTGTACAGCAACCATAGCAACGCATAGAACTGACCGTAAGCCGTAAACAGGCAAGAGGCCATAAACCGTCACAAACTGCTGTAAAAACCCTGATTGAGATGAATATTCGGAATGTGCTGTATACATGCTTCTAAAACCCTTAAATGTCTCGATCGGAAAATTATTTGGAAAAAGACCTTATTCGGAATATCCAACGGGAATATGCTGTTTACGTGACCTGTATCAAATTCGGAATATTGTCATATTCGGAATAATAGTGGAATATTGGTGAGCATGTAAACATAGTCATTGACGTAAAGAAAAGTAGGAATCTGAGAAAGCGATTTGATTGCTAAGATTGGAAAACTAAAATATCACAAGCAGTTCATGCATAAACACGCAGCCTTACACAACACCTATGCACCCTGCTGCAGCTGCCATGTTACAGCGTAGCCATGACAACTAAGACAATGTCTGCTGTAGCATGGGGATGGTGTTTAGCTGTCAGTTTTTAGGATAGGAGAGAATGCCAGGTCTATATTATGTGTATGTTTGTTATGTGAAGGCATGCATCACTGTGTGTGTGTGTGTGTGTGTGTGTGTGTGTGTGTGTGTGTGTGTGTGTGTGTGTGTGTTATTCATGATTCACCTTGAAGTCACCTTGCTCTGCAACCGAGGCACAGTAAGCAGCCAGCCTGCCGACATTATTCAGCCGTTGATGCCAGATGCTAGGGCTGTGCAATTACAGAATATTTTGAGAAAAACGATAATTTTACTCATTACTTTTTACAAGTAAACTCTTATTTTGCCTTGTGTTCTGAATGGGAGAAGTGATACGGGAAATGTCCCAGTTACAGGTGTTTTCACTGTTAATTTGTTCAACTTTTTCACTGTTTTTTTTTTTAAGTTCAATAATTGCAACATCTTTCCGAACGTCAATGAGTAATTGTGTTAAATAATTGTTATTTCAATATTGACCAAAATAATCGTGATGATGGATTTCATCCACAATCAAGAAGCCCTACCAGATACCTGCATGTACATTGTGTGTGTGTGTGTGTGTGTGTGTGTGTGTGTGTGTGTGTGTGTGTGTCGTACACACAGTATTCACTGCATAATTGTAATTATGTCAGGGTAGGAAAGCCTCTCACTGAAAGATATAGCGGTGTTGAGTTCACAGCTCCCTTAGGCAATGCTGGCTTCTTCTGATGTGTGTGTGAGTGTGTGTGTGTGTGTGTGTGTGTGTGTGTGCGCAAAGTCATCTCGTTAACCTTTACAACCCCACTTACCACCTTAAACACTCTTCTGTACAGCCAGCCGGCTGGGGCTACCCGCTCACAGTCAGACTTAAATCATCTATCTGTGAGTCTCGAAGGCAAATCTTTCAAGTCTTTCATGTTAAATGATCAAATGGCCATTTTCTATAGTGTCGGCGTTATTGTCCACAGAAATACATTATAAAAGCCAAGGCTAACAAGTCCGCTTGCTGAGTAGCTGCTTTTCTTCAGAGAGCATCCTCACACTACGTGGTTGGAGTTTTTACTCACCAGCAGTGGTTTCACTTCTCACCTTGCTGCAGTGATATAGAAGTTAACGTGTGTCAGTATAGACTATAAAAAATAATAGCATCAGTGACGTCACCTATTGGTTCGTGGACTACCGTTTTGAAGCCTGGAGTCTGGCATTTTGGCTGTCGCCATCTTGGTATTTTGGAGCCACAAGTGAACATAATTGGACAAGAGGGAGGGGGGGGGGGTGACGCAGCTAAGCGGCTAAGCCACTGTCGTCTATGGTTTCAGTAGTCTCGCATTGCCAGGCTTATATCAACAGAGCTGCAGAGTAGGGTCTGGCTAGTCCACACAGCATTCCGGGATGGGAGAAAAATGTGCTCTGGTTTATCGGCATTTCTTTAAACCAATCACAATCGTCTTGGGCGTCGCTAAGCTCCGGACGGAGCCACGGTGCCTCTGCAAAATTGCCTCAGGAAGGAACTTGTTTTGGTGGAACCATGGTGTTAAAGGCCGCTAAATATTAAATAATATTAATAATAATATATATATATATTTTTTTTTTACTTTCAATCATTACCCTTATCTTAGTCTATATCCACGACGTTCCACTTCTGGAATTGCTCTCGTTCTGCCGGAATTTCGGATGTCCGTTTTCGGATTTAGTTTTCCGTTACCTTCCTCTTTGTGTTGGCGTTCTAAACTCCGGTGGATTTATGAGGGATATGGTCTCCTCAGATCTCTGCAGGATGACTGCTACATATCAGCAGCAGTTTAGATTCTCTCAAAGATTTGTGAGATCAATAAGGAAGCCAGTGTTT
Organism: Sander lucioperca; assembly: GCF_008315115.2. NCBI lineage: Eukaryota > Metazoa > Chordata > Actinopteri > Perciformes > Percidae > Sander > Sander lucioperca. Next base: position 40,602,372 of record NC_050182.1, read on the forward strand.
TTGTCTGAGAACTTTGGCCTACTGCAAAGCATCAGAGACTGAACTGATTCTGGTAAGGGAAATGTAGTCCACTGCTGCATTTGAACCATGAGTGACCCAGTTAGGAGGTGAGCTCTCAACAAATCGAGTCAACAGGGAATTTGTCTGCTTTTGTATTCATATGCTGACAGCTCCTGTCAAAGTCTGTACACGCCACAGATCTGCAATGCCCGGCCAAAGTTTCCCTCCGACCTTTTCTGCAGTGATGGTTTCACACTGACTACAAGAAATCATTCTTACCACGGCCAATACAACCTGTTAACACTTCATCACTTAGTGTTACAGAAGACTCATGAACATCACAATACTGCACTAAGTGCAACTTACACAAACATAGGTTTTACTTACATCTTTATAAACTCTTTAACTAGTTGTACATTTTTATTTCCAACTTATATATACATTTGTACATTCTTTCCTTTGTATTTTTGTATCTTTATTTTTGAATAGTTCTTGTATTCTATCTTATTGATTATTTCTTGTATATTCTGTATGTGTGCTGTGTCTGATATTTTGCTGCTGTAGTACTGACATTTCCCAATTTGGGATCAATAAAAGTCTATCTAATCTAATCTATCTATCTATCTATCTATATATATCTACTGTATATATTTATCTTTCTAGGGCTCCACAATATATGTTATTTTAATTGTTATCGAGATAGCAACTGGCGCAATAAACACATTGCGAATGTCGTGAAAGAGTTTTTGTGTTGGTTGAAAGAAAATATCAGCAGAAAACCTCACTTTAAAACTGTCACTTTTTTAAATGGTGCCTTATATATTCACATTTAATGTTCAATTTGTTAGATTAAAGAATGTTGGAAATGGTTTCCTTTCCTTTTTGTTTTTATTAACAAATGAAATTGTTGTTGTTAAATTCACCAAGCAGTTTGTTGTATTTTAGCAGTATACTGAAAGAAGCAGAACTGAGTACACCTGAATGTCTGTATATTTATCATGAGTATTATCGTTATCGCGAGATTCAGCAATGTTATCACACATTCTCCTCATGTTGTGCAGCCCTAATGGTGTCAAGCCTTTTCACTATAGCATTTCAATGCATCGTACTGTTCATGTAGACCAGGGGTGTCAAACATACGGCCCGTGGGCCAGAACTGGCCCGCCAAAGGGTCCAATCAGGCCCACTGGATGACTTTGCAAAGTGTGAAAATTGCAGAGAAGTAGTTATTTCCAATTCCAAATTTACCACTTTAATCTACCTATATCTAATCTATCTTTACAGTTTTTTTCTTGGAATATTACCTCTCTCTCCCGGGTCCGTAACTTTATTTGTTTTCCTACAATGGCCTTAGAACGCTGTCGTAGTAGCAGCAACTTGTGTTTGCCAACATCGAGCAAGAAACTGTGGCAGACATAGACTGTATAATATTAATGGACAATGCATTATCGCCGAAGTGCTTCAAATGCTGAAGTGCCTTAAACCTGCATTCTATCTGAATTCCAGCAGGGGGCGACACGTGCGGTTGTCGGTTTCTTTAGAAGTCTATGAGAAAGTGACCCACTTCTCACTTGATTTATTACCTCAGTAAACATTTTCATAATGAGTTTATGGTCTCAATCGCTAGTTTTAAGACTTCTGCAACACAGCATGATGTTCATTTTTTGAATTATGGTCTCGTTGATTTAAAAATCGGCGATAAAGCAGGGGGTGCTTTAGGGCGTGGCTATGATGTGATTGCCAGTGAAAGTGTGTAACGTAACGTAGAGTGTAAGGGCTCCTCCCTCACTCCTCCCTCCCGTCTAAAATCGTCACATCCGCAACCAGGATGGCTGCGCCCATAACGGCAAACTCGACGACTCACAGCAGATCTCCACAAACCAATGGCTGACGTGTCACACATGCTCTGTCCATTAATATTATACAGTCTATGGTGACAGATAAAGTTTCTGATGTTTCTGGAGTGGTTTTCTGGTCCGGCCCACTTGAGATCAAATTAGGCGTATGTGGCCCATGAACTAAAATGAGTTTGAAACCCCTGGTATAAACAGTGTGATCAGCTGATGAGTCATGACTGCATCATTAAGGCCTTGGAGACATGGCCGCAGCACTTTTTTTCACATTCTGTGTTCTCTTTCTTTTATTTTTCAGAACATGGATAAGACACAGCTCCCATCCGTGACGCTGATCGTGGGCTGTGGAGTGTCTTCACTGACATTGTTGCTGCTCATCATCATCTATGTGTCTGTCTGGAGGTGAGATAAAGCATCTTGCTCTGGAAACATTTAGCTTTGGGCTGTGGAATTTTTTTACCCTTTTTTTTTTTTCTAATCAAATTGCGATTTTTCTGCCAGATATTGCGATTACGATGCAATTTTTGAGGCAGCTTTTTTTTTTTCTTTCTCTGCCCTGTCGTTGTCCTGCAGGTACATTCGGTCTGAGCGCTCAGTCATCCTCATTAACTTCTGCCTCTCCATCATCTCCTCCAATGCCCTTATTCTCATTGGACAGACGCAGACACGGAATAAGGTGAGGAACAACGAATCTGTTTATCTTTATTAGCATTTAGTTGATGACTTATGATGACAGTGATACTAAGGGTGTAGTCTCGCATTGCCAGATCTTCCTCCACAGCGATTATGGCCTGTCACTGCATCGATGCAGAATCATCCAGGACCGCATCACAATCATTTCAACACACCTAACTGATGCAGTTTGTCTGATTCATTCGAGCATCTCACTTGTTGCTTATTTTGTTTTCTCTGTCTCGTCTCTGTTGTTTCAGGTCTTTTGCACCCTAATTGCTGCATTTCTTCATTTCTTCTTCCTGTCCTCGTTCTGCTGGGTTCTGACAGAGGCGTGGCAGTCCTACATGGCAGTGACGGGCCGCCTCAGGAATCGCATCATACGCAAGCGTTTCCTGTGTCTCGGCTGGGGTGGGCCTTCTGTCTGGTGTCCATCATACCGTTCGTCTCGTCTTTCTTATATCCCCTGTGTTAATGTGCATTTTTATTTATCTTTCCTCCCAGGTCTCCCTGCACTGGTAGTTGCAATCTCAGTGGGATTCACCAAGGCAAAGGGATATGGAACACCAAGCTAGTAAGCAGGCTTTCCTACAGCCAGTATATTTACTCCAGTACTGTACTGAAGTCCAAATGTTGAGTTACTTGTACTTTACTTGAGTCTTTTCTTTTCATGCCCCTTTCTACTTCTAGAAATATTGTACTTTTTACTCCACTACATTCATCTGACAGCTTAAGGGCCCTATCTTGCACCCGGCGCAGCGCAAAGCCTGACGCAAGCGTCTTTGCTAGTTTAAGACCGATGCAGTTGTCAATTTCCCGTCCAGCGTCCGCGTCGTTTAAATAGCAAATGCACCTGCACCCATCTGTGCGCCCATGGGCGTGCTGGTCTTACAGGGAGGTGTGTTCAGGTGCATTCTTGGCGCATTGCTATCTTGAGGTGAAGTGATCGCGCCATTGACCAACAAAAACCTGGTCTAAAGTCAATAACGCAGCATCTCATTGTTATTTTAACACCAAATTAGTAAAATGAACCTAGGCTCATGCACAGCGCGCGCACACTATGCTCGTTACACACACAGGGACGTACTGCAGCACACACACATGCAGAAGATTACAAATAAAAATATTACGGTGCATATCCTCCATCATAATAGCAATGCACCAAGGTCCAAACACGCCTGGCTTTTAAAGGGAATGGGAGATGACACTCTGATTGGTTTATTGCATGTTATGCCCAAAACACACCTATGAATTAATGAAGACAATAAGTACAACCTTTTGAACCATGCGCACGGACACTTTTTTCTGCCGTCAAACTAGCAAAAGTGGATTCGTACACGCCCTAAACGCACCTGCGCCATGCGCTTCACGGCGTACGCTTAGATCGTTAAAATAGGGCCCCGAGTATCTTCACAAATTTCTTTTGCACACAAAACACATGTAGTTTATATAATACGATGTTTTATTATTAATTAAACTAGCCAACAGTATATAGACCTACAAGTAGGCTACAGCTGAAATGATTAGACCATTAAACACTTGGTTGATTGACAGAACTGTTGTTATCCTTGTGTGGATTTTTCTGCATTGAGTACTTTAACTTTCGAATTTTCCTGATGATACTAACATACTTTTACTTACATTATCAATGCAGGACTTTTTTTGTAACAGAGTATTTTTTTTAACAGTTAGTACTTCTACTTATGTAAAGCATCTGAATACTTCTTCCTCCACTCCCTATATATACCTCTTCAACTTTTTATGCAGGGATATTACAAATGGTTTGGGTTTATGTTTGCTGCATATTTAACCTCTCTTTTTTTCTCTGTCTCATGTATCTTTTACCATCCTCATTCTTGCCATGTCCTCTACCTTTCACCTCATTCCGTGCCTCCTCTTTACAACCCTTCATCTTCACACATTGTGTCTTGCTCCTCCATCATCTCCATTTCTTCTGATCGTGTCTTTCTACGTTTGGTTTCCCTGCTCCGTGTAGTTGCTGGCTGTCTCTGGAAGGAGGTCTTCTCTATGCATTTGTTGGACCTGCTGCAGCTGTTGTCTTGGTATTTCCTCTTTCCTCTACACTTTGTCTTTGTTGGTTTTGCTTTTAAAACATCTGCACTAATTCAGGTTTAGACCAACAGCCCCATGTAACAGTTGTCAGTCATTTAAAAAAACATATTTTCATATATATCAAGCATATTTAGTCTGCATATATCTATGCAGGGATTTAGAACAGTAATAATGTTAACAACCTTAACTGTACTTTCATTTAAAAATAGTAAAACATATAATGCAATGGATAATAAAAACATAAGATTAAATAAAACACAATATTAAAATGGGAAAGCATCTAGCAGCCAGTCAGCAGCCATTGTGAATAAAACTCTCAGAACCATGACCATGATAGAACATTTAACATTCAAGGTGCTACCTTGTTATTTTTACCTATCATTGTTGATATAATAAAATAATAGCATATATATTTATATATATCTATCTAAGAAAAGTACTTCAGTTTAAGAGTAAACAAATTAGATCATTGCCAAGTTAAAAGCCCATGTCTCCTTCTTGTCTTGTTGATTTTATCTTCCCTGCTTCCTCCTTTTCTTCTCCCCCTACTTCTTCCCTTGTCAACTTCCTCCTTTACTTCCCTGTCTCATCCTTGCCTTGTCTACTTCCTCCTTTACTTCCCGGCCTCATAATTTCCTTGTGTACTTCCTCCTTTACTTCCCTGCCTCATAATTTCTTTGTCTACTTCCTCCTTTACTTCCCTGCCTCATCCTTACCTTTTCTACTTCCTCATTTACTTCCCTGCCTCATCCTTACCTTGTCTACGTCCTCTTTTACTTCCCTGCCTCGTCCTTACCATGTCTACGTCCTCCTTTGCTTCCCTGCCTCATCCTCTTCTTGTCTACTTCCTCCTTTACTTCCCTGCCTCATCCTTTCCTTGTCTACTTCCTCCTTTACTTCCCTGCCTCATCCTTTCCTTGTCTACTTCCTCCTGTACTTCCCTGCCTTATCCTAGTCTTGTCTACTTCCTCCTTTTCTTCCAGGCCTCCTTCTTCCCTTGTCAACTTCCTCCTTTACTTCCCTGCCTTATCTTTTCCTTGTCTACTTCCTCCTTTACTTCCATGCTTCTTTCTTTCCTTGTCACCTTTCTCCTTTACTTCTCTGCCTCATCCTTTCCTTGTCAACTCCTCCCTTACTTCCCTGCCTCCTCCTTTACTTGTCAACTCCCCCTTTACTTTACTTCCCTGCCTCCTCCCTTACCTTATTTACCTAATTCTTTTCATTTCCTACTTTTCTTCCTTGCCGCCACCTTTACTTTCTTACTTCCCCTTTCATTTCTGCCTTTTCCTTTTCCACATTTACCTTCCATCTTCCTTCCCTCCCTCTTTCTTTTCTTCCCTCCCTCCCTCATCCTTTCCTCATTTACTGCCTCTTCTCCTCTCCTTCTTTTCCTTATATACCTCCTCTTTTCCTAACACTGAGATATTATTTATGCTATATTTTTAAGTATTTCTAGTGTGTCAGGTTGTGTTTTTGGGCATCTTCTTAGCTAAAAAACATGATCACGTTAGCTAAAGTGTCCAATAAGTACAGTATAGATTAGATTAGATTAGATTATAGATAGTTTATTTTACAATGTTGGCATTAAAAATTGTAAAGAAATATTAAGTAATAAGTTATTCAAGCACCCTGTATTTGTTTGGTGTACAACACAGACAACCACTATTCAATCTGTTATACCATAACGATAAACCATAAACTAGCTTCCTGTTGGCTGACAAGTGTTTGTTAAAATCCTATATTAGGACACCTCAGACATAATTAAAGTGCATTTTGATCACTGTTCAAAATCACTGTTCGAGCAGTAACAAACCTCTGTTAACTATAACATAATACTAGTGTTTTACGTGCTTACAGTAACTGCCCATGGTATGTTTAATAATCCGCTCCCCAGTTAAACCAGTATAGTACATAATGGACTCTGCAGCATTTACATGAATGAATATACTGTAAGCATAGCTAGGGTTCCGTTTTCCATTTTTACAGCTGCTGTTTAAATTAGAACAAGGACAGTCTTACATTAACCATAAAATCATATAGAGACATATTTATATAGAACTATTCAGCCTACATCTGGGGGAAATCACTGCCAAACCCTGGCAGCACCCAGTCTGCAGCGACAATGTGTCCTTGTTTCTCTCATCAAATCCATTAGCTTCAGTTTCAGTGATTCTCTTCCCAGTGCTTCTTTCCCACCTACGAGTAAACAGCTTATTTTGGATGTCCTTTTCTTACACGGGCTGCTCCTCTAATAAAGAGCTACTGCTCCAATTGGCACCCATTCTGGAGGCCCGGCCCACTCTGAACAGCACCAGAGTGGCTTGTACGAGGGATTTTCATAGACTGTGAATCCTCAAAGCAGTAAAATGATAGGAATCGTAGTGCGTTCCATTTACCTCGGAAGCCGGAGCCGGGAATGACATTACACCCGACTTCCATTTGCAAGTTGGATTTTTAGCTCGGGGTACTTCCGAGGGCGTCAGGCGGCGTGTACAAATGGAACGCACTATCACTATAGTCAAGGACACCCCCTCCCACACCTTTGAATTCACAAATCTTATACTTTAAATGTGATTTTTTTTTTTTCAGCACACTGTCTACGTAATAAAATGTATTAATATGTTAGCAATCCATCCTTTCAGCCATCCTTTAAGTCTCATGCTTCATTGGGTGCCTGATCGTTTTTTATCACTAGCATTTAAGATGGTACAGTTTAGCATTTACAGTGCAGAGCCTACAGTAAGTACAGCTAGTGTGTGTGTGTGTGTGTGTGTGTGTGTGTGTGTGTGTGCGTGTGCGTGAGATATGACATTTATGTGCATGCTGCCATCGTCCTGTCATGACGAACATCATCATCACCATCCATCCATCATCGTCAGAGTAGATCTGCATGTTCTGAAGTAATGGAAGTGTCTTTGCTCTGCTTTAATCATGTGCCTCTTCTCTTTGGCAGGTTAACATGGTTATTGGGATTCTCGTTTTTAACAAACTGGTGTCCAAAGACGGCATTACTGATATGAAACTAAAGGAGAGGGCGGGGTATGCCTTATACCACACATCCATTTTACACAGTGACCTATAACCAGCCTGATAGCTCAGCCAAAGGGGGAGGGACTAGCGCAGTGATTGGCTTCTTGCCTGAAATGATCATTGGCCATCATTTCAGACTTTGGCAAATTGGTTGATGATGACATTTACTTTTTTAACACCAGGAAGATGAAGAGGTCAAAGAAAAAAAGTACAAAAAAATAATATTGAGAAATGTCACTGAATTAATCAAACATAAGAGAACATGTGTTTTCTCATATAGCTAAGCCTATTATCAATGCTTCTGGAGGAAAGATGTGGGGAATGGCTGTCTGGTTATTGGTCCTGCACAGACTGAGCAAGATGATGAATCATCTCATTGCTTTCTTTTAAGTTTTCAAATGTGTCACATTTTCCTCCAGCTGCTCTTTGTTTGCAGGTGTTGCTATTGATGTAAAGTTCTGTAAATCCATCCGTGTCTTTTTTTCTCCTGTTTGGTTATTTCTAGTAGAGGGAAGCAGGGCTTTAAAATGCAAAAGGACTACAATGGACATTCAAGGAAAAACACAGTTCATCACAATTTTGGTTTGATTTTTGTAGCTCTGGCCATCAGTTTTGTTGGTTAGGATAACATTGTGCTTAAAAAAAAGTAACTGCTGAGATCACGGAATGTGGTGACATTGCTAAAAAAAAGGTTTTTACACGGCAAGAGGACTCAGCACTTACCAACAGAGCCGATGGCTAGAGCTACAAAAATAAAACACGTTTTGTAGGTCATTGTTATTCCATTCAAATGTTCAGTTCAGTGAAGTTATGGAGATAAGAGATTAAGTTAACCTTTACAAACCAGTTTGCTGCTTTAAGGTACGGGGCTATTTTTAGCCTTTTATAAGAGGAACACTCCAACATTTTGGATAAAAGAAGACTAGATTGCTTTGAGGCTTACCTAGAATCAGATGATAAGATCAATATAATCGTAGATAGAGTTTAATCTCTAAATTCAGTCCACAGAAAGGTCCAGAATATGTTTAGCCTAGATGAGCATACAGGCTGACACAAGAGAAACTACTAACCTAGCTCTGTCAAAAAATGTAGTTAGCTAAGCTAATAAAAAAAATACACCTCCCAACAACTTCAAAGTTTTGTGTTCATAAAAGATATCGTGATAGTTGGTAGCAACTGGATCATTTAAAAGTAAAGTAACAATGGTTGTATTCTACGCTCTGTCTGTTAACACAACACACTGGAGACAAATGATGCACGCCAAAACACCTGCAACTATTTCTCATAAGTCCACATACAGTGATGTGCATTATGGCGTGTTGTTGCATGCAATACATTATTGCCTATTTCCAGGTTCAGTTGACCTGCGTCAAATGACATTCTACGAAGCTGCCGTTGTGTGTTTTAGTTAAAGGTGAGACCTCAAATTACAGTCAGTGCGTTTACATGCACAGCAGTAATCGGGTTATGCCAGTTCTCCCCATGTACATGAGCAGGGAAGAATAGGAAGAATGACGGGAGTAACTCTACCTCCAGTACAGTAGGTGCCGCTCTGCCAACACACAACTGGCTTTTTCTTCCAGTTTACCTATGTCAACATTACACCGACCGGCCACTAAATTAGTAAAAAGCAGGGAGGGGCAGTTGGAGCATGCTTATACGCTTAAACCGATCTTACTCTGGTCAAGGTGTATACATGCAGGAATACCCTGATTACTGAAGGAGTTTTCTATGTCTGTTAACCGGGTTATGAGAACTCCGATTTCAACCGGGGTAAGGTGTTTACATGGTGTTTCAGAAAGCAGGGTATTTTTTTTAAACTGTATGTAAACGCACTAAATGTGTGGCCACCACCAACACCTGCAAGAATAGGTATAGTGTTCTGGTCCATTGCCAGTCAGGCAGCAGGTGATGTTAGGGCCAGTGCATACAGTACCCCCCCCTTACCCCCTGTCCCCCCCCTTGGAAATTGGATTAATAATGGTATAAAGTATTGTGGTTTTGCAGCAGTTAGCAGCAACCACTTAGCTTTAGGGCTGAACACAACCTCTTAAAATGTCTGTCCTTGTAGGCTTCCACGGTTTGAGAACCATCTTCACTCTAGTGTGAGCAAAAACCAGGCGACTCTTGGATGTATGTGGCTAGCTTGTAGCTTGCTTAAAGGATATGTTATTGTACTTTGGAGTTGTTGAAAAGTAATTGTCTTTTTCCTTTTTGAGTTTGGCTGTATCCCCTGGCTTCCTGCTGTTTTACGTTACTCTAAACACTTCCCAGCAATTATCAATTGCCAAATCTGGTTGTGGGTTTGGCATCAAACAAGCATATTTTCCAAAATGTTGGAGTGCTCCTTAAAATGTTTGATATAAGAAAACCTGCAACTAAAACGTTTCTTTGCACATTGTTGAAGTCATTTTTTTTGGTAAACGATAATAGGTAAATAACACATTACATTTTAAGCATGAACACTGTTACTAACTACTGAAAACTCTAATCTAGTCTAAAAAACACATTGGGCTGCTGCTAAACCACAGAGCACACAACGTGTTCCCTGCTCCCCTTTACCCCGCAGGCTGTTCTGTCTCCATTGGCATTGTTGGTGCATTCAAATGTTATTTTCTTTCTCTCTCTGAAAATGTTTGCTTTCTTTAATGATCTCTCTGTTCAACTGTACTTGTTTTTGCTGTCCGATATGTCATGTTTGAGTTTGCACAGAATCCCCTCTCTCTCACTCAGGGCTCTCCAATCAGGAACACATCAGTCTCAGAAGCCCCCTTCCATGTCATCAGTGATTGGGTAAAAAAATACCTGCCCACCCCCCAACCCCCTCCTCTTCTTATTGTATGGCTACCAGCCCTACCCATCACCAAATCTGCTGAATCCTCTAGCAAGCACCTCTGATTGGCTTACTATTACTTCCTGCCTATTTACCTCACTTTTCCACTCTTGACCTTGCAATTTATGCTAGCTGGACAGAACTTAACACCTTACTGCCTCAGATTCTGACAATTTCTGGAATGCTTTTAGATAAACTGACTCTTTCAACAATAACACATGGTAGTTGCACAGCAGTAGAATTAATATTTTCTATTTACTTAAAAGGTGTGGGAATGTGTGTGTGAAAGGTTATCATGACCGTGTCATGATTGCTTCTACAGAGTGTGTATTCTGTGTCTGATAGAGTAACTTGTAGAAAGGTACATTATGTGACAGTCAGGACTGGTCAGAATTCGAGCCTTCCTTCAGTCTGACTGTTTTCCCCTCAGTTCATTGTGTTTAGTAATTTGTGACAAACCAGGCTCAGATAGCATCTCATCTCATTGATCTCAACTGTTATGTAAATGATGCACATACAGTAAGTGAAGTGAAGTAACAGTATAACTAAATAAAAAAAGCCAATAAAAGTATAATTGAACGGATCATTTTGAACTTCGATTCAAGACTAGAGCAAGGAAATTCATTCTGGATAGTGGGATCAATCCGAGATAATCCTTTTAAAGGGGAACTATGCAGTTTACCTTAACTGAACAGCTTCGGAGTCATTGGAATGGTTATATGACTTTTTTCGAGTTAAATGGTGGTCGTCTCGCTCCCCACTAGCGCCTGTGAGCGGAAAAACCACCCTTGCCACCGGCCGAAAGTCACAGCATTGCACACATACGCCCATTCAGGAACCAGCATACAAGGTAGCGATGGAGTTTTTCACACTATTTGTCATGACTGAGCCAGCAAAAAAGAAGCAGAAAGCTAGGAAAGCATTGTCGGAGGAACAGAGAAAGAGGAAACAGCAGACTGACCAAGCAAGTTTTTACAGTGTTGCCAAATATCTATTCCGAAGCTGTAGGGGGAGCTCTATAGAGAAACCTGCGAGCAAAAAGCGAGAAACACGTGGGACAAGAACGGGACATGACCCCCGGTCTCCTGGGTGAAAGTCCTCTGTTGTTTGACCCATCCCCCCCCCTAACCCACCTCCTTACATGGCATTTAGGGCTTTCATACTACTCTCTACCGTTGTCTCTCTTAATACTACGTCATCTTACAGCGCCGCGGTGGAGCTGCTGCTCTGCCCGGTGCGTTCCATTCAGACGCTGAAGGGAGATTTTTGCGTCGGTATCTGACGCTGAGAGACACTGACCAAGCATCAGTATTTTACGAGTTGGGAGTGAGAACGGGTTGATCCAGTAGCTTTAAGCATTACTTGAAGCTTGACAAGATGGATTTTCGTGTCATCTTGTGATCCCGCGATTCTCACGTGATATAATATGTGATATTGCGAGAATCCAGCTGCCACGTGAAAGAGTTCTTCACTGATAAAATGAGGCATTATGTTCCTCTAAAACTGTTGGATGTTTAATGAAAGAAAGTCGATGCAGCAGAGCCAGAGATATTGTCTTTTTATTCCACCCATTCTTCCTTAACCGAAATGCAACTCAACCATATAATGTTTGGTCAGAGATTGGGATGTGTTTTGCTAGTAGTGGCTGATGTATCTCCACACAAGCCAGATTTCTTCAATTTTCAAAATTGTAGTATGCAGCCCGGACAGGTATTTCAGACTTCACATACAGTACTCCCCAACACCTGTGAAAAGACTAAAGCAGTGGAGTTCATAAATACTCACACCAGTGCAAATATAAAAATAAAGATTAATAGTGAGCACAGTTGTGATGAACAATACACTTTGATTCTTCTATTCTAGTTTAAAACACCTCTTGCTATGTATTTTTTTTTTTTCTTTTACTATCCATATTTGTTCTTTTCCTCTGGGGATCAATACAGGCTTATGTTATCTCTTATCTTAAATCTTTAATACTGACTCTGCCTGTTTTAATCAAATTGTATCTTGATCAATTTATAGCATAACTAATTCATCAATTCATTTCTAAATTCATCAACTCTGTGCTTCAAATCATTTAATTTTGTGAGATTCTCCCCTCACACTGACCTTGGATCTTATTGTTTCCTCAGCGTTTTCATTTTTCAACCATAGTCAGATTTGACAAATACAAATTGCGGATGCGATATGTTGAGGCTGCTCAGGCTTGTTGGTTGTTGGGGAAGTTATCTGAACGTGATCTGACAGGTTTGAAATGACGTTTTCCATCGTTTTTGCTGACTTTGTTTGATTGGGCTGTTTGTAGTCTATATCCACGATGATTCATTTAGGGGATTGCTCCGGTGCTGCCCAGATCCACCGGATGTCCCTCATTTTCGTCCGGATGTCCGTTACCTTCCTCTTTCTTTGTGTTGGCGTTCTAAACCCTAGTGGATTTATGAGGGCTATGGTTAACTGCTCCTCAGATCTCTGCAGGGTAAATCCAGACAGCTAGCTAGACTATCTGTCCAATCTGAGTTTTCTGTTGCACGACTAAAACTACTTTTGAATATACACGTTCCACCAAAACAAGTTCCTTCCCGAGGCTGTTTTGCAGAGGCACTGTTATTGCCTCCAGCGCTTAGCTCCACCCAAGACGATTGGGATTGGTTTAAAGAAATGCCAATGCATGTTTTTCTCCCATCCCGGAATGCTGTGTGGACTAGCCAGACCCTCCTCCACAGCGCTGTGGAGGAAGGTCTGGCAGTGTTAGACTAGGCTGTTTGTAGCTCTTTCTATGGTGGACGAAAGAAGGAAATGACGAGGCCCTAATGCTTTCTCCCTTTTGGTGACCTGCCACCACCCTTAACCCAATCACCTCTTCTGTGCGTGTTCCTCAAGGTCCAATTGCAAAACATGTTTAATAAAGGTAATTAATTGGTGCAGCATCTAATTAGGCACGCCGCAGCATCTGCGCCAGGCAGCTTTTGCTCACACCTCAGAGACAGGCCTCACAGACTGAGTCTCCTGTTCCCCGAAAATTAGAGGCTAATTCTCTGAGAAAATTAGAACAGACAGGAGAGGCCTAATTCCCACCAGCGCTGGAGTTTGTTTCCCTAAATGGTTTCCATCATCAAGCCCGTGTATTTACAGGTTGTGATAGAAGTTTAATCAAACATTAGGCTTTCAGATTAAAACGTTGTTTTGTTGTTGCTTTAACAAGCACTTCCAATTGCTAGTGTTGGTTGCAAAGCTTGGGAACATCCTGTGAAGCATACAGAACAAGGGTTATGGGTAACACTTTACTTGAAGGTATCTACATAAGAGTGACATGACAGTGTCATGAACACATGACACTGTCATGTCATGACACATGAACCCTAACCCTAACTTATGACAAAAACCGAATGACACTTGACACACTAAAAGAAGCGTTATGTCATAAACGTTTATGACTTGTTTATAATGTTTATGACACGTTCATGACAGTGTCGTGTCACTCTTACGTAGATACCTTCAAGTACAGTGTAACCGGGTTATGGTTGACTCAAGTACTACATTGTATCAAATCCATTTCATGTTTGTCTAGTGTATATTGAATATTTATTTATTTGGTTTAATGCATCTCACCCCACCCAGCCTGCCACCCACCTTTTGCCTCTCGATCCTTAAGTCCAAGGAAATGGTGTTGTATTTCAAAAAGTCTTGATTGCTTTTTAATATCACTGCCTACAGCGTACATGTGGTGGCTGTATTGCCCTTTTACTTGAAATTGAATTTCTTCCATTATGTGATTTTTAATCCAGGGGGCTACAGAAATCGATTCCCTCGGCTCTTCAGGTTTAATTGTTGTTTAGCAGGAGGCCATATGGTTACAGATTAGTTTGTTATTACTTGCCAATATGTCCAGTGGAGTCGATCCTGTCTAGCACTAGAGAGATAAACAGTGTTATAAATGGGATCCTGATGGTTTGGGGAATTTTTGGAAGTTTTTTTAGATGTTGGAAAGAAAATAAAGTCATGTAGTTTCTCTGTGATCATACCTGGGACTGATATGTTGCTTTCTTATTAGGTTTATATTGTTGGAGTACATAGAAAGTGAATCCAATATCCTTCAGTAAACAGATTAAATGCTAAATCCACCCAAACAACAGCTTTCTGTGATCATCGTTGGATCCACTTTACAGTTTTGTGTCATTTTTGTGAGTAACTGGCCAGCGTCAGATATTTATAGTACTGTAGCTGTAATTGACTTTGGAAACAGGAAATGCTTTATACAATCAATAGTGATATTAAGATTTGGTGTCAGGCATATATGCACACAGCAATGTCTTAACTTGAGACTGACATTCAGTTTCATTAAATTAATGAACGTAATGAGAAATATGCGTGGTGACTAAAGGATCTGGGGATTAAAGTGAAATCACTCACTGAATAGAGTAGGAGGGAGCTACTACTTTAGTTCCAGTGGTATTTCTTTTTTAGGTTTTCATTTGAAAGTTTGAATGCAATGTTACCGTGGAGAAACACAGCTGTCTCCTGGATAGTTCAGTGATACTACAGGTTTATGTTGTGGCCGTTGGTTTCATTTATTTCTGCGTAGTTTATGAGAAATCATGTTTTCCATCAGTTTGGTATGGCTTTAGCTGAGGTCATTTTGAAAATGTTAAAAATAAAAAGGGTAAAAGATAAATAACAACATGTACATTTTGGCACAAGCAAGAAAAACCAAAAACAAATGACTCAGCAAACATATCTTTTAAAATGATTGTAAATGATTCAGATAAGGATTAGTAGTTACTTGTATACAAACAATTCAATTCTACACTTCTATATATATGTATACATACACATACGTGCATATATACATACCTACACGCATATATACACATGCATACACACATACATATACACATCTGTTTTTCTTTTCCAGCTATCACCTACTGGTGTCCATGTTTCATGTGTCAGTTAAGTCAGGCAAATGGCTTGAAGCATTATTTGGCCCATGAATGTCTGGGACTTATGCTAAAGAGATGCTAATCACACAAAATTAAAAAATATGTTATTGTCGCAATTGGAAACAAAACAATGCACCATAGTGGCTCAATTCACTCAAAATGTACCCAGAACCCAAAGGACTATTTTAAGAAGTAATCTTTAGCTTTCACTCAGTGTTAGCAGCACTCGCAACACAATATTAGCTCAGTCATAGGATTTATTTTAATACAAAAAAAATGCCTCTTAAGATGTGTAGCTGACTTCTCTCCTCAAAGAAAAACTAGAGTTTATTAATACTTTGGTTTCATTTCCGTTGCTCTGGCCATTGGTTGTTTTAGATAATATTGTACTCTGCAAAGTAACTACTAAAAATAGATCAGATGGATTAGGATGTCAACGACAGTAAGTTTAGCTTACTTGGAGGAGAAAATAAAGGCGAGGTGTAAACTTTGTAGATTCTGTCAGTCCGTCTGAACACTCGTGTTTCTTGCTCAATTGGAACTATTTTTAGCGATGTTCTGAGTTCAAGAGATGTTCTGAGAACAATTACAATAGTGAGGACAATGTTATCATGACCAATAGAACCAATAGCCAGGGGTACAAAGTAAGACATACGTTTTTTTTTTTGACTTTTTTTAATCAAAGAGCTGGATATTTCCTATCACACATACGCTGATGATTCAGTGCTCTAAGTGCCAGTCATTTAACACAGTATGTGTAGTAAATGAAAGACCCTGCACTCCGTAATTACGCCTTCCTCTTGGCAACACAGTGGGAGTGACTGTTTGTGGGAACGCTAGTGTATGTCGACGACGTTTCATTTCCGAGATTGCTCCGGTGCCGCCAAAAATTCAGCTGGATGTCCCTCATTTTCGGCCAGATCTCCATTACCTTCCTCTTTCTTTGTGCTGGCGTTCTAAACTCTGGTGGATTTCTGAGGACTATGGTTAACTGCTCCTCAGATCTCTGCAGGGTAAATCCAGACAGCTAGCTAGACTATCTGTCCAATCTGAGTTTTCTGTTGCACGAGTAAAACAACTTTTGAACGTACACATGTTCCACCAAAACAAGTTCCTTCCCGATTTTGCTCCGTCCGGCACTTAGCACCGCCCAAGACGATTGTGATTGGTTTGAAGAAATGGCAATAAACCAGAGCACATTTTTCTCTCACATTTGAAAACTCTTCTGACCCATTTTGGTTTGGAATCTGCGGGGTTGTGTTGCAGTCTCAACAGCCAAAAACGGACACCATTGGCAACACTGACGCCAATTTTTCTCCGCCTGATGGGTCACGACGTCTCGTTCTCTGAGACTTAGCTACTAGCGTTACCATGGCAACTACCAGCAGGGGGCGGACTCTCCACGCTGCCTCCTGTTTATGCCCAGTATACCAGGATGTTGATGAGATATTTTGGTTTGTGCGTGTTAGTTTAAACAGAGATTAGTTCTTGTACTGGAGATAAAATCACTTGTGTGCACGGAGATCGCTTTTGGCTCAAAACTCCGCTTAAAAACTAAAACGTAGCAATGTAAATGTAGCCTAAGGGAACACATACAGTTTGTGTTACTAAATTACTTGTCACAATTAATACACTGAATGTATTGATGTTATGTAACTCTTTCATCACAACTGGAGCAAGATGTTTCCTTTGTGAACGCCGACTGTAGTGACTGACGGAGTGGAGGTTTTGAAATATTACTGTGTGTGTAAAGCTTTGCATTTCCACTTGGCATCGCTCTTAATAAGCAGTTAGCACAAATTGACATGACCAGGGGGGAGGCACATCCAGCACATCATCATAATCAGAGCAGCAGAGATGTAAATCCTCCACCGGCAAATAAAATGCATGAAATTAGGCTTTGAGATTAAGCCTTTTTGTATGACAAGCAGATACATGGTTGAGTGGGTGAACTACACTCAGTTCCTTTAAATCATCAAACCAGTCTTTTGTATGTCTTGGCCCCTCCTCCCCTATCCCCCAGAGTCACACACAGGTACACCCCAAAACACACACAAAAGCGGTTGGACTGTAGCCCTGAGAGAGAGATTGTGCGAGAAACACTGTGACTCACTGTGTGCGTGCGCACGTGCATCCGTGCGAGTCTGTGTGCAGGTGCATTTGTATCTGTTTGTGTATGTTACAGCGTGTTAATTTGACTTTGCAGTCAGATGACAGTGCCACTGTACAATATGACGCTCAAATGTGCCAAGTGCGGAGTTATCTCTTCGGCTGACGTTTCCACCACAGCTACCAGTAACGCCATGTTAGTCCCGCTAATTATTTTTCCTTAACTCTTCTTACCTCTGTTCTCTCCTCTACTGTATGCCTCCCTTCTTCTTCTCTCTCACTTTGATGGATTCTCTTTCCTTTACCCCTCTGTCATTTCTTCTTCTCCCTGATGCACTGGCAGGCAGGGTGAAACTGTGTGTTATATATATATATATATGTATATATATATGTAAATAATTATGAATATGTGATTGATGATTAAAAGAGAGAGAGAGTGTGTGTGTGTGTGTGTGTGTGTGTGTGTGTGTGTGTGTGTGTGTGTGTGTGTGTGTGTGTGTGGGTGTGTGTTTGTGTATGTATGTGTGTGTGTGTCTGTGTTTGTGTGTGTCTTACAAAGCTGATTGGAGCAAATGTTAAGGAGACCATGGCTATGTATGCAGAGGGGACAGCAATATGCTTTTATTGTTTGTGTGTGTGTGTGTGTGTGTGTGTGTGTGTGTGTGTGTGTGTGTGTGTGTGTGTGCTTCGTGTGTGTGTGTCTTGCTGTGATCTATAAGTGCCTAGATGGATCATTTACATTATTATCAACCCTGGCCCTTTTTTTTTCTACTTTTCGCTATTGTGCTAATAGAATGTGATCCTAATTACAGAAGTTCATAGCCTCTATTTGTTTTTTTGTGCAGGGAGTGTTGCTCTCTCCTACAATCCATAAATACAACCTCTAAATAGCTTCTCTATGTTTTAAATAACTGTGACTGAACAATTAATACCCATCATTTAACTTCATAGTCTGTAACGTGTATATATATACGCACACATACCAAGTTTCTTTGTAAATCTTAATCTATGGGTAGATATACTAAATATAATATGCAACACTTTGAAATATTCAAATTATGTTTTTTCAGTCCCATTATGGTCCTATGACCTTTATTGTTGCCAACCTATGCACTACTGATATGATATGATATTATATGATTTTATTAAGTGGTCCATCCCACAGGGAACTACATTAAGACACTAAGACACAAGTAATTTCATCCACAGCTTCCGGTCCAATGTCCACACAAAACATGCTCTACACAACATACTCTACACAAAATAAAGAATAAAGAAAACATATTACAGCAGCCACAACACAAATGTGTAACCCATAAATTGTCCAACTAGAACTGAACATTGCAAACATAAAACAAAACTACAGCCACAGAAAAATAACTAAATACGTAAATAATTAAATAAACTACTACCACTAAGTACTGACTTTTACTCCCGACCTGTTTATTTGATCTATTTCTTTAGTGTCTCTTTCTAAATGATACGGGTATATAGGCAACATGTTTTAATATTCAAATAATAATGTTTCTTCCAGTCGCATTATGGTCCCGTAACTCGTCACCTTGTCCCGTCCCAAACATGCCACTTTTCCAGATTTCGTTCTACCCCTGTGTGTTATCCACTTCCTATGTTGAGTCTTTTCCTAAATGATATGGGTAGATCTAACTACAATAGGCAACATTTTTAAATGTTCAAATAATAATGTTGATGCTGGTCCCATCATGGTCCACAGGTTTTACAACCACGTCAGCCTCTATTGTAATTACACGATTTAATTAGTATTGTATGGATTATTTATTTTCCTGTCTGGCCCGGCCAACATCAATAGATTACCCACTACATGTAATCACTCTGTGTTGTACTTGTGTTGGACATGTTTCACAAGTTTGTAATGCCAGGTGAAGATAGTGGAGTCAGCGAAAAACACAGCTAATTACTGTTACGGTAACAGACTGACAGTCTGTGGTTTGTATTTATTCAATTACATTTTATTTATAGTGTCAATTGATAAGAAAAGTTATGTCAGGACACCTTACAGATAGAGTAGGTATAGACCACTCTATAATTTACAAAGACCCAACAATTAACCCACAAGAGCAAGCATTTGATGTGACAGGGGTGAGGAAAAACTTCCTTTAAACAGGCAGGGGGGGAGAGAGAGACAGATATACAGAAATACAAAAATATGACTCATAATAATTCTAGCAGTGGGTATAATGGAATGACATGATGAACAGTGACAATTATAGTAACAGTAAAGTAGGGCTAGGCAATATATCAATATATGAGACTAGATATTGTCTTACATTTTGGATATCTTGATATGACACGTGTTGTCTTTTCCTGGTTTTAAAGGCTGCATTACAGTAAAGTGATGTCATTTTCTGAACTAACCTGACTGTTCTAGATGTTTTATTATTTGCCTTTACCCACTTCGTCATTGTATCCACATTATTGGTGATTGTTTATCAAAACTCTCATTGTGTAAATATTTAGTGAAAGCACCAATAGTCAACCCTACAATATCGCCGCAATATCGATATTGAGGTATTTGGTCAAACATATCCTGATATTTTCACCATATGGCCCAGCTCTAGAGTGAAGCTAATATAATTATGACTAGTAATAATAATAATCAATAATTAATCAATAACATTCATTTAAAAATACCACAAACATGAACATAGTACACCTTAGTCACATTAGCATATCTAATACCATGTGTTGTGATCACCTTTTGGTTTAACTTCATGTTTCCTGTCCTCAGTGGATTGTATTGGAGAACAGCACTCCCTCAAATGTAGAAGTTTGTAGGTCTACAGCCAGTTAATGTGTAGTTCATAAACGATGAATATGGAAAACAAGGTCCAGACTGAAACAAATAACCTGAATTATCCTTTAAGTAGAATTCAGCCGTTCGGCCCTTTTCACAGCAGTACTGATGCGTTGTGTCAATCTTCAGCATTTTTAACTGACCAAACTCTCTTTGAGTGTTACTGTGGGTAGGGTGGAAAAGCCTCTGAAACAGGATTCACATAATGAGACACATCCAAATTTCAAATGAGGTCAACATCAAATTAATGGCCAACATCAGCGAAACCATTCCCTGGATTGGTCCAGTCCTTTTTATTACCAGAGGTGGAAAGCAACAAAGTACTTTTAATTAAGTTGTGCAGGATTCTTATACTGCTTCTTTTATGTGTCACAGTTATGGCGTTCCATTTGTTGGACTTTGTTCTTTTACTTAGCTACATTTTGGAGGGGCATTATGCATCTGTTTCACAGTTTACTTTGCAGAATACCTTATCAAACACAAACTACTGTAGATGATGAGCTTCAGGAAATGTGATGCATTAAAAGCAATTGAACAAGACAATCTAACAAATGGACAATATTTCATCATAATGGCGATTCCTTTAAAGCCATTAAAGTCTGAGTGGTGGGTTTCAAAGTCTTACCGCCAGCAATAGCATTTTGATAGACAGCAAATAATGAAAATTGTTATTTTCCCTTATTAAATCTCCATTAGTGCATGATTTGTAGTGATTGTGTCACCATGGCTTGATAAGTAACGTATTGCAGGCGTTGGTGCTCACTTGCCTCATACATTAGTCCTAGTTGGACACTATTTGGATATTACTATAAACAGTTTAAGCCAGAAAATGGGGTTTTCTGACATGTTAATGTGACACGAATGCAGCATACTATTCCTTATGCAGAGTACAACACCAGCTAGACCAGCTTCAACAATACAAATATTTTCAAAGGTTGATGAAACTGTCACTCGCTAATTCATTGTCAGTTGTTTTGTTGCTAAGCTAAGTCATTGAAACTCAATACTTCTTGCACGCATGTTAAACATTAAAAATTATTTTAGCAGCTGAAGTGCCAAAACATCTCTTTTTGGGCTTTTAATGTGAAAACCCCTGCATGGGATTGGATTGACAGCATCTTAACACTGATAAAAAAGAACGGCAAAGTAGAAATAATTATAATAAAAAAGAAGAGTATATATGTCCAAACAGACATGACCCTTGGTGTGGAAATGTATACTATGTTACATTTATCATGAGACATTATAGCAAACTTTTGAATGCATCCACTTTGTCTTATAATAATGAAGAATTATAGCAATGTTGCATGAATAAAGTACTTTTTCCACTTCTGGAATATTATCTAACTAAAAATAAATGTTAGCACCTATTGAATAGGTTCAGTAAAATAATCATATTGTTCTTTTTCATTCCTGATGTGCACATT
The DNA here is from genome assembly GCF_008315115.2 of Sander lucioperca. Classification (NCBI taxonomy): domain Eukaryota; kingdom Metazoa; phylum Chordata; class Actinopteri; order Perciformes; family Percidae; genus Sander; species Sander lucioperca. The sequence goes on from NC_050182.1 coordinate 40,624,139, forward strand.
AAAACAAATAGAGTCAAGAAAAAAGAACAAGAACAGCAAAGTGCGAGCAACGGGAATGACACTTCTTCAGACTCTTCCTCTCTCTGTCTCTCTGTCCTTCTCTGCTCTGCCTCTGTTTGTCTTTGCATTCTGTTTCAGCCTCATTACACTCGTTTTTCCCCACTGCTCACCATCACTCCTTCTCTTTCCTGTGGCACTAGATCCTCTTTGGTTTGACTGAACCATCTTAAACATACATGCATGTCATATATGTGAATTATGAACATATATATCTGCAGATAATGGATGTATGTTTTTGTCTGTGATAGTAACATAATTATTTGTTGTGACGTTATGTATTGTATGCATGGTTAGAGTTAAAGGCTGCTAACACTATGCTAACACCGTGGGCAATTAGCATTAGATTACATTTTCTACTGTTTTTAATCTTACAAAGGGGAATAAATCCAGTTTAACTCTTGGAATTGTTTTTTTTGGAAGCTTGCCTTAAATGTTAAAAAAAAAAAATCTAATAATCTTAGCTAATGACAAATATCAAATGTCTTACAGCATAACTGTCAGACACCATTGTAGGCTTACCCTGTGTCATGTTGACAAAGGTTTAGTAGTGCTGTCCTTGACTGTGGTTCCCCTTCCCATCCTGCAGGGCATCACTGTGGAGCTCCTGTGTGGTTTTGCCCCTTCTGGCCCTCACATGGATGTCAGCTGTCCTCGCCATCACAGACCGGCGTTCTGCGCTCTTCCAGATCCTCTTTGCTGTATTTGATTCCCTGGAAGGCTTCGTTATTGTCATGGTACACTGCATCCTGCGCAGAGAGGTACCTCACATGACCACCGACTTTATATATATATATATGTTTGAGGCTAGTGTATATATCGACGACGTTTTATTTACGAGATTGCTCCGGTGCCACCGGAAGATCCACCGAATGTCCCTTATTTTTGGCCGGATGTCCGTCCACCTTCCTCTTTCTTTGTGTTGGTGTTCTAAACTCTGGTGGATTTCTGAGGTCTATGGTTAACTGCTCCTCAGATCTCTGCAGGGTAAATCCAGACAGCTAGCTAGACTATCTGTCCAATCAGAGTTTTCTGTTACACGACTAAAACAACTTTTGAACGTACTTTTGAATGTTCCACCAAAACAAGTTCCTTCCCGAGGCTGTTTTGCAGAGGCACCGTGGCTCCGTCCGGCGCTTAGCACCGGCCAAGATGATTGTGATTGGTTTAAAGAAATGCCGATAAACCAGAGCAAATTTTTCTCCCATCCCAGAATGCTGTGTGGACTAGCCAGAACCTCCTCCGCAGCGCTGTGGAGGAAAGTCTGGCAACGCAAGACTAGTTTTTTTTCTTCTTTTTTTGTAGACTAATTTGAGGCTATAAACCCTGTATAGAACTTTAACCTTTGTATACTAATATGGAATTCAGTTTATGCTTTTCCCATGAAAGGTAGCACAGTATTGATCAGTTTTATAATAAATATCATGGGAAACACATTGTCATACCTAAATGGCACACTAGGTTGTGTGTCAATGACTTCCAAAACAACATATAATATAATTTCGATATATACAGAGAGAGTTGTGTGGAGCTGATAGTGTTATTGAGCTTTGTATCAACTCATTTAGCAATGGCTTAAATGTAAAGAACGTTCATTAATATAAAGTATTTAGCGGTGTGAAACGGAACAAGTTAAGTTGGTTAGGGTTTAGAAAAGATCATTGTTTGGCCTAAAATGAGTCACAGACGATACTACTTCAACGTAACTACATGACTAAAAAAAAGTTGCCATTGACTTTTGGTTTCACACGGGAGACAAACACCGGTCTCCTGGGAGAAGGTCCTATGTTTGTTTGACCAATCTACCTGCCCGACTTTCCTACCTACACAGATTTTGGGTCCTATACTACATCACCTTACTTCATCCTTTGTTTCTTGGCTTGCTCCTACGATAATTACTACGGCCACTAGAGGTCACTGCCTAACAACCAACGTAAAATATCGGTGATATCAGCTGCTTGCACAATCAAACTATACTGACGTTTCTTTGTTGAGGACAGTCTAGTATGTTACCTCAGTCGGTCTATCCATTTATTTAATCAACATTTTGGTCTAAGGATTTTTGTGACCCACAGACTTTTCGTCTAAAACCAACATCTCAAAATAACCCCTTGATCAATATGGTCACGATGGTCCATAGCCCGTGATGAGCACCATGATCTCAAAATGTTAAGACTTTACATAGTGCATATGTGTACATGTGTTTTTTTTGGGGGGGAAACCCCTAACCTTTCCTATAACCAAACCATTCTGCCAAAAGTGTAATATGTTAAAAAGAAATATTTAAATCTAATGGGCTGATGTCAGTGAGCTCACCTATAGCACGCTAAAATGTGAACTTTGCATACACAATCATCTAATTTGCAGATGGCCATGGCATTCTTTGGGCACATACATGCCCTCAGTGGAATCAACCCTTTTTAGTTTAATGACCCCCAAGGACTTTGGCATGTCGTCCCGCCATCAAGACAATCTTTTAGCCAAGATCTATAGGCTACTGATAAATGAAGAATTTACAGCTCTAGTCCTGTACATTTCTACAGCACTAAAACCACATAATTATATCATCATCACAACTCAGGTGCTCTGAATTCAATTTTTACCAGAAACATCCACTAAGTGATTCTAATCACATCTACTGTGTACTTGTTCTTTTGATCCGTGTTAAGTTCCTGGAACTCAACACTTCCTACATTACAACCCTGCCAGGAAAGGGAAAGATCATGCCCCTAAGCTGCTAGAAGGCTTTTAATGTGAAACATTGTAGCGATGAGTTGTATTGACACTATAGAAAAGTAGAACTAAGTGAAATTGGAAGATGATTAATTATTTGGGAGACTTCTAGCATCACAATTAGCTCACATTTCGTCTCTTGCAAAATGGTCATGATGCAACATGGTCTATGATGAGGTCCATTGTGTATGGGGGGGAGTGCAGATGGCCATGACATTGAACACAATCAGGCTCTCGAAGGGGTGAGGCATTTTGATTTTAATGACCCCATGAACAGCTTGTAGTGCAGCCATCCGGACAAACTTGTAGCCCAGACCTTTTAGCCTGGCTAATTTTAAGTCTCTAAGATTTCTTTGTTCATTTGGTCTTGTACTTGAGTTTTTTCGTGGTGTGATGAACATTGCAGCCTCTAGGACTACAAGGACTGTAGACTTCTTTAGCCATTTTTTTTTTTTTATAAAAGACCACTCACTTAGTTATTGTTGTGTACTGATTATTTTGTAGGAAAGGTCAGGGGTTTCTCACCAAAACAAACACATTGATGCAAGATACAAGATGCACTCTCTAAGGACTTAACATTTTGAGATCATGGCGCACATCATGGGCCATGGACCATCGTGACCATAGTGATCAAGGGGTAATTTGGGTTGAGTGGTGGTTCTAGACAAAAACTCTTTATTTGAAACGTGATATTTATACATACTACCAGTACTAAGATTGTGATCTTTGTTCTCATGATTTGCGACAGGTTCAGGAGGCAGTGAAGTGCCGTGTGGTTGACCGCCAGGAGGACGCTAATGGAGATTCAGGAGGATCTTTCCAGAATGGCCATGCTCAGCTCATGGTATGAATATATGCATATGTTTGTTAGTTTCACCTTATTATTCAATACTGGCAGGTAGGGCTTGGCAATATATCAATGTTATATCGATTTAGATATATGAGACTAGATATTGTCTTGAATTTTGGATATCGTAATATGACACAAGTGTTGTCTTTTCCTGGTTTTAAAGGCTGCATTACGGTAAAGTGATGTCATTTTCTGAACTTACCAGACTCTTGTAGCTGTTCTTTTATTTCCCTTTACCTACTTAGTTATTATATCCACATTACTGATGATTATCTAAAATTTGTGATATTTGATTTTCTCCATAGTGCCCACCCCTACTGGCAGGGTGCACACTAAATACAATATGTATTGTCTTCTGTCCTCAGACTGACTTTGAGAAAGACGTGGATATGGCTTGCAGATCAGGTAAGCTCCAGGTTGAGTGTGTTGGATTTTGTGTTTGACTTGACTTTGGGGAATGCTATTCAAACGCTACAGATGTCTCTTTGTGCCTCCTCCCTGTATTTCAACTGCTCCAAATTCCTCAGCGTTGTCAAAACAGATGTGAGGCATGTTCACCCTCAGTTCTGCACTTGTGTCTTACAATCAACATCACAGTAGCCTCCCTTCACCAACGAGCTGTTCTGACAAGAAATACTGCACATTAATGCTGCATAAGGCAGTTTAGCCCAGGCTGTTGGGAGTGGGATGAACGTGTGCTGAGCAGTTATATGCAGATAAATAGGGCTGTCTGAGTCTCTCCTACACTGCCGCTGTATAATTAAGTCCCTCCCGACAGTGCCGCATCAGATACTGGCTCTGCTGTGATATCCGCTGGGAGTGAAAATGTGATTATCTCTCGAGACAGGATATCAAGAAAAGCATCTGGAGCAGAAAAGCTATTGAGACACAGACAGGCCAGATCGAGAAAAGACAGAAAAGAACAGGGAGAGATGATTGTTTTTGAGTAGAAAGTGGGAGCACAGAGAGCGGTTGTAAGATATTTAGTGTTGCGGATATAGCGCTGTCTGATGTTGTTTACCTGCCTGGACATGGTATGGGATATGCATCCTGCCATAAGCCAGCAGTTGTTATAGTGAAATGAGGTTGGGTCATAGGGTCAAGGCAAGCCCGATGTCAGCCATGTACTCGCAGTTGAGATATTCTAAAGGGTAATTTTGTTTTTGTTTTTTCAACATGGACCCTATTTTCCCATGCATTGGTGTCTAATTGACTAATTGTTCCAGTATTGAGCGAGAACGCTGCAAAGTAATCCTATATGGCAAATGCGCATTGTCAGTTTGCGTCCACTAAAAGTCTGTTTTACCACTGACAGACTCAGATTATTATTCTAAGTGTCTGACAACATTATGGAAAGGATCCTTACAGAGATAGACCTTTTCCTTAAAGGGTAAGATCCTTTTTGTTTAAACAGAAACAGCTAAAAAAAATCATCACCAAACAAACACAATTTAAAATAATCAGTACTTTTAGTGTGTAGAGAGCCAGCATATGTTTACATGTAAATGGGTGAATTAAGGGTTAATTTCAAGCAAACCAGAGTGGTGATTGTTGGAACAGTGGAAAGACCAACCAAGACGGCTTTTGATAGTTTTATTTTGTTTCTGTCGACTTTGAATGAAGTGTGTTCTACGATGACAAAATTACTGTTTATTTAAATAGAGTCTGGTGAGTTTGGCGACAGCGAGTTTCATGAGACACAAAAATGATCTTACTTGTTTACGCATGTCAGTGGTAAAACAAGCACTTTCAGTGGATGTAGGTGCACAATGGCCCATTAACGTTACATCTTGCTTAATTCTGGGTCAGTTAGACACAACACATAGGAAAATATGGTCCAAGTTGAAAAAAAGAAGTTACCCTTTAACAAACAAGTTCCTGTTGTTGTTGTTGTTGTCACTTTTTTAGAGCACTCAGCAGGTTTAGACTGATATGAGTGTTTGAAGGGTGATAAATAGTTTTGATTATTTTGGTCACAGTTGTGACTTTGTCATTGCTCTCTACTTTACATTGACAATGGTAATGGTGACACTGTTTCTATGTTGCCTCAAAAAAACATTTGTCATGTCTGAACTACAATGCCTCCTTACTTAACGGCTGATATAAATGCAGATACCAGTATCTTTTTATACCATAGCTTAACCAGTGTTTATTGCTAAAAAAAAAAAAAATATTTCATTTACAATTATACATAGTCGTTCATACTTATAGAGCAAGATACAGTAGTACTGAGAAAACCACATTTGAGTCTTTGTAGAGGGTTGCTTCAGTATCTGTCCAACCCCAGGCTGGATTATTGACTGAGGAAAGCTGGCAGCTGCTGTCGGGGCCCCAGGTCCCAGTGGCCCCAAAAGCCCTGAGTTATCTGTGTGATACTAAATAACAGTACCAACCAAGATAATTGCTACATCCCTTATTATCTTGAGACCCCGTCTTTGCTAGAAGCACAGTTTCAAAATGTAGTTTTACAAAATGCACATTAATAAATACATTTGTATTTTATTAGTTTACTTGGCGACAACGCAATACGTGTGATTTGAATGAATAATGTGGCCAGGGCCCCCCCGTGACCCTAACCCGACACACCAGATGGTTGTTAACACAGAAACATCTGAGAAGCCGTCATTGGAAACTGTTTGGGAAAGGGCAGGTGATTGGATGAACCTTCATCCGTCACGTCCGCCATTGTTGTTTTGAACAGTCATGGCCGTCACACCTAAACAACGCTTATAGCCAGTAGCTCCTCCCCAGAAGCTGATTGGTTCGGTAGGCTGGTAGTTCAGACGCAAACGCATTACTTGAAGCCAGTGGTGTAATCTATCTAAGTACATTTACTTACTTAGTACTTAAGTACAAATTTGAGGTGCTGCATTGAGTGCTTTTACTTTTAACACTTGAAGTACATTTTCCTGATGATACTTACAGACTTTTACATAGGTAACATTGTCAATGCAGGACTTTTACTTGTAACAGAGTACTTTTACAGTGTGGTATTAGTACTTTTACTTAAGTAATGATCTGAATACTTCTTCCACCACTGCTTGAAGCTTGACAAGATGAATTTTCGTATGACGTGATCCCACAATTCTCGAGTTATCTCGTGATACAGTAAAAATCCAGCTGCTGTGTGAGTTAACCCCTATGGCCCCCAAGCATGTAAATCAGACCACGGTCTTACTCTGTCTTTCTGTTGCCTCCAGGCACTATGAAGCGCTCATCTCTCCAGGGGGAGGAGAAGGCCTCCGCTGGGACCCTCACTCTTCAGAAGGGTTCCAACTTCAACACCATGCCGGCCAGCATGGCCAAGGTTCACCTGCAAAACGTGGCAGACTACACCAGCCACACTCTGACCCTGCGCAGGGAGAAGGGTCCCTCCAAGGGAATCAGCACAGAGCTGCCAGGCGCCAAATCCATCTACATCTGCGACGGCGAGCTTTTCAAGCAGCTGGACGGAGAGCTGCCTCGAGGAAACGGCGAGGGGAGCAGCTCCGAGGGCCCAGGCAAAGGCCCGGGGTACGTCATCCTGCCGAGCAACAATACGGGCACCCTGAAGCTGGCCAAGGGGAAAGAGGAGCAGGCAGCCAAGTACAACATGGGCATTGAGCAGCTGCCTCAGACCAGGCTCATTCACCTGGCTAACCCTGCCAGCGGAGAGCCGATGCCTGGCTTTGGGCTGAAGAGCCTTCCCGCCGACCAGATCAGTGTGTCGTGCTCTGACAGAGACTCACCTGTACACAATCTGCAGAATATGCCCAGAGACTCCCACGCGGCCAACAACATGTGCGACGGGGGAGATTCCGGAAACTCTGGTGTGATGTCCAAGAGTGAGACCGTCTCCACGCTTTCCATGAGCTCACTGGAGGTAAGACCACTACACATCAGCATAGTCTTGTCATAGCAATGCATTATCAGCCTCACACTTCATACTTCAAATAAGACATGCATGTAAAGTTGTGTTTTGTATTCCTACTACTTGGCATACATTCTCAAGAACCAGGCCTTTATTTGAAACTGGTTTATATTAGAGATAAGCCTTTCATTTGTCCTGTTTAACATTTCAATTTTGATCACATTTTAGTAAGAAGTCTCCTCATTCTCTGATCTGCTTGTTTTAATGCTGTTGATGCTTTTTGCTTTAGTGCCCATTCACCACTTCAACCTCGTCTGAAGTACTGTTCTCAATAAGTCATTCTTTCAAATCCTTTCTAATTTGTTGTTTTTCAAGCACTGCTAAACTTCTGTCAATAAAACTTAACACTTCCTGCACAGACGTAGGGTGTCAGGAGAAACCGTTGATGGTTTTATCCCGTGCAGTGTATCATAGTAGACAACAACCGACACCGCATCCGGGACGACTAGGTGTGGGAATCACCAGAGGCCCCACGATACAATATTATCGCGATACTTATGTCACGATACAATATTATCGCGATACTTATTTCACGATATGATATCATTGTGATACTTGTGTCACGATACATATTATCAGGATGCTTATGTCACGATACAGTATTATCGCGGTACTTGTGACAAGATACATATTATCACGATACTTATGTCACAATGCGATATTATCGCGATACTTATGTCACGATACAATATTATCATAATACTTGTGTTACGATACGCTGTTATTGCGATTTTAAACATATTGCGATGTTGTGCGATATATTGCAATTTATTGCCTTTTTAACAACTTCAAATAATGTGCCCAAAGGAAAACTCTGTCAACATCTGTTTTATATACAAAGATACATTTCTTTGGTATTTCATCTCACTTTGATTTTCCATCTAGTTGTCTAAAAAAGCAATTGATTTTTGTTATTCTAGTACCAAAAAGTGCAATTTATATGACAAAAAGATCGATACTTGGCGTCAGTGTATCGTTACAGTATTGCCACGGAAAATATTGCGACCAATAAGAGCTCTTCCGCTGTAAACACGGCAAAGTGAAAGAGGACAGATGTTGGTGCTGCTCGGTGGGACAAAGGAAAGGTCACAGTCGTTTTTTCTTTCGTTTTTTTTAGGCTTTTCCAAACACACAGCCAGAATCATAAACAGCGCTCTGGATGCCATTGTTTTTTTACATTCTTGTTTCGGGAAATCATAATGCGTTTCATTTGTACTCAGAAGTCGGACTTTACGAGTTCTAAGTTGGAAACACGACCACCTGAAGTCGGATTTTCAAGTTGGGAAGTTGGAGAACCTCAAAGTAACCAGAGCAAGTCACGACAATAAGTTATGATTCTTTAATTCTGATTCTGACCATCTTAACAGACAGAAATATCCATGTAGTCTGAACCCGGCATTACACATAAAGGGCATTTTAATGTGAAACGTCTGCAGGAAGTGGTGAGTTTCATTAACAGTATCGACACAGCGTCCCAAGTAGAACTGATTGGAATAAATGAGTGAATAAAAACACTATTTGTGTTCAGGAGTTCTGTTAAAGTTGCAGTGGCGGTTCTAGAGGGTGGGCAATGGTGGCCAGTGTCCCCTTAATATTAAGCCTCTGCCCCCCTTAAATTGGCAAATATGTTCATACCTTTATCCCCAAAGAGGGGATATTATTCATGTGCAGTGATAAATAAAATGTAGCTTAACACTGAATGAGTATTCTTGTGTTTAAGTTATATGTGTATTGTTAGTCTTTTGTAGAACCAAACCAATGGAGGGTTGGTGCTGTATAACACTTATACTTAATATATTTGGTAACCCTAAAGTCGCATGTGGCCACAGCCAATGTTCCAGAACCGCCACTGTAAAGTTGCTCTACTGATTGAATGAGTGCTGTGGAAAAGGACACATTAATGGATGAACCATGAGAGCCACTGTACTTCTGGTAATTCTACGCTTAACTTATAATTAGCATAAACTGCTCTGTTTCTTTTCTTATTCATATATCAATGTGAATGATGCCATATATCATGCCAGCTTACTGTTTTCCATCTTTCATTTACCATGGACAGCAGCCATTCATATCGGCTAGTATATATACCCACCTCCCACCAAGAGTCAGGGTCTGTCCGAGGTTTCTCCCTGTAAAAAGGAAGCTTTTCCTCACCACTCTCGCAACAAATGCTTGCTCTTGAAGGAGGGGGAATTGGTGGGTCTTTGTAAATTATGGAGTGTGGTCTAGACCTACTATATCCTGTTGTGATTTAACACAAAATAAAATTGCATTTAAATTGAATATATATATATATATATATATAATTATTTTCTAGAATCATCTAGGCTATGTGCCATGTATTGTGCCTCAGGCCATGTTTGATCTCCGTTGTAGGGAAATGATTAACACAAGTGATCAACTAGGGAGCTACACATTAATAAACTGAATATTAAATCAGAGACATAAATAGAATTATCATTAATTAGATCTCCACGGGGCAGCACGGAGCTGCATTTATTGTATGCTTAGGTCATCCCCTCTCTGATGCTAACCACAAGGCAACAAGCCCCCTTATTTCATTCATAACAAATCCTCCATCACCAGATACCAAGTATCCCGTGCAGTGTTTTGCGCCCCCGTGTAAGGACAGCATCTTTAAACAGATTAGTTTTCACTCGGCTCCGAGTGCCGACAGCAGTGTCACGATGAGACGACACAGTGATCAGCACACAGCAGCCTGGACATCTGCCTGCTGGTGTCTTTTCACTCCGGGGCAAAACACACTAACATAATGCCGTGCGAGGCGGCTGCTGCCACGGCAACCAAGCGGCCTGAAGGTCAGGCTTTCCGTTCTCCACTCGGGGATGGAGGACGTAAAGGTCCTTCGGTCACAATCTGTTAACTGCAAACTTGTGCCAACAGGGTCAGAATGACCAGCAGCAAACCTTGTTTCCTCCCTCATGACTCACTGCCCTCAAACACCCTTTCTTGACTGGCTGATGTGGAGATACACAATGAAACACTTGAGCGTTTCTCTGCTCACAAGGCACACAATAACCAAGACACATCTTTAATCTCTCTGTCTCATCTCCCCCCCAGAGACGAAAATCACGCTATGCAGAGCTTGACTTTGAGGTAATTTTAGTCTCTTTGATTCCTACAGAGCCTATTTTTTTTTTAGATTTTAGACCAAAGAGCTGATGTCTTGATGGCTTGCATACAATTATCAGATTTATTCAAAGCTTGGGTGTGACTGTAGTGTTGAGATTCGAGACATTCAATGTGAAAGGGGGGTAAAGTAGGATTGATGGTAGCCTGTGCTGTTTACCCTGTGCGTAACGTGCAATGTCCCTGTGTAGAAGATTATGCACACCCGGAAACGCCACCAGGACATGTTTCAGGACCTGAACAGGAAGATTCACAGTGCAGACAAGGATAGAGAATCCCCACCTGTTGACGCCAAAGCTGCCAAAAGATGGAGTGTGTCCTCTGCCAGCAGCGACAAGACCAACATGAGTGTAAAGAGTTTAACTTTATTCTGTTCTGCCCCCCCCCCCACCCCCTTCCCTCCCCCCTTCCTATATCTAATATTCTCCTTTTCTCGTACCATTAGCACAAATCACCACTCTTGAGTGGTTAATTATTAGTGCAGCCATTTTAAAGGTTAGATTTTCTGCTTACAATGTCAGTGTCAGAAGACATTAGCTGGGGGGCGTCAAGGGGGGTGAGCATATAAACTTCAACTACAAATTTAGCCAAGTACACATTGTCACTCCAAATGTGAGAAATATTTAAAAGGTTCTTCCAAATTATACAACTTGTCAGAGCTTGTTTCAAGACAGGACCTCATAATAATAATAATAATTATATAGCTTTTTATTGAGCTAGATACTGTATATGCAGGCTGACGTTCTGCTACCCAACTAACACATTCTCATGAAAGGTTTCGTTACGCTATCGTACGAAAATGTATGCACACCGATTCGTATGATATCTTGTGAAAATAGCCGACTGCCAGCTCGTCGCGTGAAGCTGGCTACAGCGCTCCGGGCCATGTCGAAGATTTAGTGGCAGTTGGTAGTTGAGTCTACCCGATAAAAGTTGACTTTGAGCCGGGTACAGAGCACCGCGAGCTGTCGGTCGTTTCAGCGGACATTACAGTTGATTTTAGGCGACAAAATGTGAGCGTCATGCGGCGATGACAGTTAAGATTAGGCACCAAAACGTAAGTTTAGGAAAAAGTTAGGATTAAAACACTCCCAAGGAACACACATTTTGTGGGTGAAAGTCTTTTGTTTTCCCTGGGAAGCCAACTCCGCTCTCCGGCTTGAAAGCACGGTGTTTTAGGACCCACCCATCCACCCCAACCTCCTTCCTCCTCGGTCCACAGCGCTCCTTTACAGCAGCAGTAACTTTGGTGCATATAGCAGAAAATACGTGGAACACTTCCGAATTACAGTGCATACCTTTACGTAGCTTTTTCGTACGAATGGTTCATGAGAACAGCCTGACCCGACATGAGGGCCATATTGTTTAGGTTTTAAAAGTAAGTTAATGAAAAAATGTCTCTCCTTTCTCTGACTGTCTATGCATGTCATGTGTTTCAAGTAGATATACTTATATAGATAGATGTAGATACCCAGTGAGAATAGCATAAGACATAAGATAATTAAACCATACAGGCTTATGTTATGGCCATTAGTTTACATTATTTCAACTTCCCATTGTGTATGGAGAACAGCTGCAAAAATTACAATACCCAGTGACCTCAATGACCGTCGCTACTGAGATGAAGCCAGCCAAGCAAATCTGAGAATTAAAGAATATATCTCTTCTAACACAGTTGCTCGTCTTACTGATGATTAAGAGTTACGTGCCCATCCAAGCCTTAAAAAGCTCCAACTGCCAGTTAACTAACATTGCTGTTGCAGGAATGATCAGAACTACACCCTCTCACATTAGACTTTACAGTTTTGAGATTCAAGTAGGGCTGGGTATCATTTAAAAATATTCTATAACGGTACCGATACCAATACCGTGACTTCGATACTGGTTCCTAAACGATACTTTTTTCGATACCAGTTTTATAAAAACAAAAAGAAATGACAACATTACACATTGCAGCACAAATCATTCTATTTATTTTTCAGCTCCTACTACGTGAGCCCGTCTCTGTGTGTAACGTAGAGTTGTTCCTGCGTGTCTCTACGACGTGTAACGTTAGACAGCCAATCACAGACATTATTAGATCTTGGTAGAAGCATGCTGCATGCTGATTGGCTCACTGACACTGATGAGATTTGCTCCTTAGGTATTGAAATTGGGTATTGAATGACGAGGCATTTTTTAGATACTTGATACTTAGGCCATTTGGTCGGTGCCTGAAAAGTATTTAATTTGGTACCCAGCCCTAGATTCATGACATTAATATTACCTACATGGGATTTGTTTTTTTTAATGCTTGGCAAAGCTATGAGTTAGCTAAATAGTGACTTAAGCTAATACTTTCCCCCACTAAACACTGGGAAACTAGGTTGACTGGATTGGCTTGGAACTAGTCCCTCAACAAAGTCACCAACACCACTTACATAAGAGAATCCATGTTGGCTTTGTAGCTGCAGTCAATCCATGGCAGCAGATGATTTCCATTTCCTTCTGCTGCAAAAAGCCCCTGATCGCCATTTGTTTCACAGCTTTGGAGTCAGGTCTTCTCTGGCATATGGCCAAGCCCAACTTCACAGATTAAGGGTGCAGCTATTTGACACCGCTAGTTACAGATCCCAATCAGTTTGTGATAGCCCTGCAGAATCGCACAACTTTAGCTTCTTTCCAGAGGCCAAAAAAAAAAAAAAAAAAAAAAGTGGAAGAGGCAGAGGGATCAACTTCTCCACTGCGGGTACAAGATGTGTTTTGAGGATGTGCCTCTGCCGCAATCATATTTGCATCTCAGTCCTTATTAGCATATCCAGCTAGCTTTTGTGCATATACCAACTTTAGATTAAATGCATCCATTGTATATGGGTTTGTTAAAAGAGGTATTAAAGGAATACTTTGATATTCCAGTAAATATGTGTGTATATGTTTCAGTTACCGGTATCAGCTTTCTTGCTGAGAGTAAGATTAGAACTTTTAGGTCTGTGTGATAAATTTACAGCTGGAGCTAGGAGGTGGTTAGTGTATCTTAGCTTAGCATACAGACTGGAACAGGGGAAGTGAGGCAGTGAAGCAGGAAGTGTTTATCGTAAAACCAAAAATTGTTGTTTTTACATTTATTTTTGTGTACAGAATAAACATGATCATCAGTGAGCTTTAGTGGTGTTGGTAGTTTTTCTTCAGTTTGGACAAAGCCAGGCTAGCTGTTTCCCTTTTCACAGTCTTTATGCTAAGCTAAGCTAATAACCATAGCTCCAGCTCCATACTTCCCAGTGACATGAGAATGGTGGTGATGTGTCATTTTAAGGGTTTAAGGGTTTTTTCAACCTGGACCCTATTTTCCTATGTTTCTGTGTCTAAGTGACTGATGGGAACAACAATCTTTGACATTTGTCCAGTATTAAGCGAGATCGCTGCAGTTGGCAGCGGCGAAACAAGCTACAATGTAAGTTAACAGGGCAATTGTCCAGCTTGTATTTACCTTCACAAAAGTGCTCGTTTTGCCGCTGACAGGCTCAGATTTATATTCTAAGTGTCTGACAACATTATGGAAAGGATTTCTAAGGAGGTCGACCTTTCTGTTTTAAACAAAAACATCCGTGAAATTGCATTTGCTAATGCCACCAGACTTCATGTAAATAACAGTAATTTTAGCATCATAAAATACACTTCATTCAAAGTCGACAGAAACAAAATAAAACTATGAACACCCATTTTCGGTCATCTTTCCACTTTTCCAACCATCACAACTCTAGTTTTGAAATAAACACACAGTTTACAGATTTCTATCTGAAAATATGTTGGTTCTATACACGCTAAAAGTATTGCTTTTTTAAATGGACTCTGGGGGGTTTAGCGCTAGCGACCTCAGAGCCGTTTCTGATTAAACAGAAAGGTCTTAAAGAGGTTTTAAAAAGGCCTATCTCTTTCCATAATGTTGTCAGAGACGTAGAATAATAATCTGAGCCTGTCAGCGGCAAAACGAGCACTTTTAGTGGACCAAATTGAAGATGCACATTTGCCCCACAGGGTTATATTGCAGCCTGGTCTGCGGCTGCCGATTTGTAGCGTTCACGCTTAAGACTGGACCAAATTCAAAGATTGTTGTTCCTATCAGTCACTAACACGCAAAAACGGGAAAAAAGGGTCCAGGTTAAAAAAAAAATGAAATGACCCTTTATCTCCCAGAAAGAAACCGAATAAGCTTCTTTTTTTTTTTTTTTTTTTTTTTTTTTTTATCAAACTAGTCTTTTAAGAAATGTAGGGAATCATGAAGGCATACAGATAAGACAGTGTGAGGTAAAGTCGGTCCCCCAAAAGAAACTCACAATATAACTTCTGAAATACATCCCAGATTGCATCATCTCTGAGAAAACAAGTCTTTTTTTTCCCTCTGTCCTTTTCCTCTTAAGGACAAGCAGCAGACCCCGAGTAAGAGGGTGTGGGAGGGCATCAGGAAGACCCACTCCCCCCCATCCTGGGTGAGGAAGGACCTGGAGACAGTGGCGGCCTCCCCTCTGGAGCTGCAGACGGTGGAGTGGGAGAAGACCAGCGCCACCATCCCTCTAGTGGGCCAGGAGATCATGGACCTTCAGACGGAGGTGTGACCAAGATTCCGGGCCTCACACCCACAACTTCCTTTTCTTCCCCGAAGATCTCAAACAAACAAGCAGACACACCACAACACACTGCCCTGCTCTGTATTTCTACTCAAAGGCTGGACCAAGCCCGGTGCGAGAACGTGAGGGGGAAGGAGCGCGAGGCGGAGAGAGAGAGAAGTGTCACAATGTCCAAAAATTCATTAAACTGATAAAAAGAGAGAACGGGAAAATAGCATCTCTTTCTATGTTGTTTCATTTTAACGTTTGGACGGTGTTTTTGTCTGCAAATACTGGTCATCTTCTTGTATATGGTCTCAGATACCACAGTGGCTCACATGGTAGACAGACTCAGCTACTATATGTGCATTATATAGCCGTGTTATGAACCACAAAGCAAAAGGTAACCATGCTATGTTTACCCCTGTATTAAATGAGTACAATGTGATTATCCTGATTATGTCTTGTTTTGTTTCACTGTTGAGAGAATCGTTGCATCACTGTTCTGCTCTCTCTCTCTCTCGTGATGAACGCTGTTGTATGCGGCTCGAGATCCCCTCCAGACTTATTTTTCTTTTCAACATCAATCTCAAAAGAGAACGGACGAGGCAGACTGCCAAACACACACCACATGTAACCCTCGATGCAGTGTCCCCCCACCCCAACCACCCCCACCCCCCCCAATCCTACGACTCAACATAATCCTTTTGGCTCCACCACTTTATCCCCCGTGATCCTTACGGGGCGAGGTCGGCCCTGCAGTGACAAGCGAAGCACCGAGGGGCTTAAAAAAAAAAAAAAAAAAATCAAAGATGTTTTCCCTCAGCCAAAATGGCAAGTTGCCTTCATATCGACCGGACACCTCAGAGACGTCCAGAGAGCGTGCCGGCGGGCTTTTCGCGCTCTTCCTCAACGCCGCCGCCCCACAGAGCCGGCAACACGGACGGCGTCAGTGCGTCCAGAAGGAGCCACGTTCAACAAAACACGTGCTGTTTGAGTCCGTTTCTCCGTGTAAAAGCAGGCTTGATACAGCAAATGCAAAATATGATGTGGTGTTTTCAAAGACGCGAAGGAAAAAGGGACTTGTGTGTGTATGTGTGTGTCGAGATGTGTAAGATGAGTAAATTACTACTAAATCTATATATATATATATGGTAAGACGGTTAAAGGTGAGGACATATAAAGGGATAGTGAGGGATGGTGGTTGCACACAGAGAAAGCACAAGGCTCATTTGGAGTCCTGATGTACAGCATTGTAATTATTACAACAGAGTTCTACAGAATGGATTTTAGCCTATGAATATCTTTCTTACTGTGCTTGGGGATAGTTGTTATCATTATTATAAATATGAACATGATTATTCTGATACTGATCCTCCCTGATTCCCTCCTCGTCCCTTCAGGGTACTGGACTATACGAGTGTTCTGTATCGCAATGTAACAATGTGTGTTTTGATATTACCGCCAGTCACTCCCTCAGATCTGTATTTGTCGAAAAACCCTGACCGCCGACCTCTGAACCCACTGATCTGCGCCCCACCCCCGCCACACAGCCCTCCCCCTCCCACCCACCCCCCCACTCCCCTTTTTAATTTACCGGGGTCGCCTCTTTGTTAATGTACAGTTTTCAGAGCACAAAATGAATGTGTCTTATTTCTAATAAAAGCATATCTATATAATAAATCCACAGCAGTCATCTTGTTTTCTCACATTTGAACTGATTTGATTTTTATTTATCTCGAACAAACAATATGTTGTAAAAGGAAGAAAAACAAAGAAGAAAAAAAACACAAAGATAAAAACACAACCACTGACAAATTACTCACTTTATACACACTGTTTGACATTTAATTGCATTCGCAGAGTGATACCACTCGCATGCGTCAGTGCGGCAAGTATAGCTCTCGAGGGGGTCCTCCCTATATTCCCAGGGTCCTACGTCTCTTGATATAAACTAACATTGTAAGAGATTGGTAAGTGCTAGCTTCGCAGCTCAAATTGCTAAAAGAATGAAGTGAGGTGGGCGTTTCAAATGCAGTCTGAATGGTAAAAGTCTGTTCAGCCCCTGTGGAGACAACAGTGTCTAGAATCTTGCCCACAAATCTGAGCGTGTAGTAATATCAGTAGGCTATCAGCTGTAGTTAGGGTTAGGGTTACAAACTGAAACTGACCAAGGGAAACATTTAACATTCGACCTAAGGAACACATTGCTGAGAACATGAGACCCTTTGAAAAGGTCTCCTTAAAGAGTCATATGAAGAGGATTTTGATCCAGAGAACATTGGACTCTGAGAATATATACACTCCCCTCTAGAGCCAGCAGGTTTTTTTGGGATTGTTTCAATTGTGTCTTTGCAGTTTGCGTGATGGTGTGATTGACATGTCTAACTGCATCATTGTCTGTCTCTCTCTCTCTCTCTCTCTCTCGTCATTTCAATGGAAACAATAACCCAATATGTGAGGGACAGAGAATCCTTTTCTAATTCAAGATGAGAAACACAGTGACTGGCTGTGCGGCACTTTTTGGCCATGTGTATTAGATTAGAAGTGAGTGTCCGTAAGGACACTACAAGGGCCTGAGAACTACTTACATCCGTCAACTGAAAACCAATGTGGAGGGAGACTGCTAATAAAGATTTAAGCAGCCATAACTTGTCAGACAAAAACATGCCAGATATAAATAATACATCACAGACAAAGTATACAAGCATGCATTGAGCTAATTACCTCAGGAACATAATCTATATGGAATCACTCTTATTTTAGTTATCACTGTTGTGTTGGAAAACCTCATTCACTCCCTCACTATTCCCTACATAGTGTTTATTAAATAGTGAACTATATAGGGAACAACTAAACGAGATTTCGGACAGTCACTGAAAACATTATTGCGTCAGTAAATACGCCGGTTATCTGTGTGACGGAGGCCGGCGCGCCCAGCACCATGTCAACAAACCAAAACTAAAATACTTCTTATACGTCCCTGAAACAAAGCGAGCACTCAGGAGGAGAGTAAAAGGTTTATTATACTGTATATGTTGCATATTACATTTCCACTGTTTAAACTAAAGCCTGCTCCATTTTTCCCTTTTCAGTTTCCGCGGGTCCTTCTGCTTCTTCTTCTCCTCCGGGAAAACACGGCTGCGTTGCATTGTGGTCTACGGGAGTAAAATGAAGGGCACATTGTATGTACACTCAAATTAGCTGTGCATTGTAGCCTGGTTGACACCAGACCCTTCTCAGTTGTAACTGAGAGTGGGTCTGGGGAAGGTTCATTCACAGCTCATTTCCAAAGGGGCGTCACCAACAGACGCCGCTCAAATGCCTCTGGGCGCCATTGGATAGTCCTTCAACCAATCAGACCAATGATCCGGGTGACGTAGCAGCGACAGCGGCATCAACGGGTTGCTGCGCATCGGTAGCCGTCATGTTGAATGTAAACAAAAAGCTGCTTGCCGTCGCTGCGCTATCGTCATCGTGTAAAGCCCGCCTCAACGGTTGTGATTGGTGCCTCGATTTGGAAAAATTGGAAATGGGCTGGAATGGGCTCTTGGCCAGACTGACTTGCAGAGGAAATCTCAAATTTGCCAGAAGTTCGTCAGGGTTTTCCCAGGCCATGTGCATTGGGGACTATATAGCGAATTAAATTAACTGCGGAGAATTCAAACACCACTACAAAATGGCAAACACACTATACAGGGAACTGTTTCTGTGGTAGGGAACGGTTTTGAACAAAGCTAGTGAGAAGAGAGTGACAGAGATCTCTACAGAGATGTGTTTCTGATAAATTACTCACTGGTAGTGACATGCAGTGCCTTTAATTGGACAACAAAATATTAAATACTAAATCATGTGACAGCTTCATTATTGGTAGCGCTGTTGCAACTATCAATAAATTGATGGCCTGACTGAAATGATCTCATGGTCCCTCCAGGTCTGGACAGCAAGCAGCTGTTCACTAATTATAAGATGTGGTAATTTGATAAATGACAGTGTTCCTTAAGAGTAAATTAGTACTGTGCTGTAATGTCTACAATGTCTCAATGCATCTCAGGAAGAAATGGTTCGTTGTGTGGCCACAATATGAGTACAACTATTTGACAATTTAGTGACATTCTAACAACTTTCTAGATGTGGAGATGTGAATTGTTACAACAACACAACAATTTAAAAGTGGATACATTAAACCTGTAACCTTTGGAGTTTTGTGGCAGGGAGGAATGTGTGTCCTTATTGCCAGATAAAACATTGATTACTGTCTTTTAATGTTCAATGCCAACGTTTTAAAATTTCACTTTATGAGTTTTTTTAACATTAATATGAGTTCCCCCAGCCTGCCTATAGAAATGGCAATAGGTGTAAACCGAGCCCTGGGTATCCTGCTCTGCCTTGATGGGCCAATCTGGAATCTCCTCCTTATGAGGTCATAAGGAGGAAGGTTACCTCCCCTTTCTCTGCTTTGCCTGCCCAGAGAATTTGGCCCGCCCATGAGAAAGAGAGAGACATCATGGTTTGAAAACAAGTGAAGCATGGCAGTTGGTCAAGGCCACACCCCCACCCTCCACCTTGCCCCCCCCCTCTCTCCTCCTCAATAGCATTTAAAGCTACAGACACAGAAATGGCACATCCTAAGTAAAGCTCATTGTGGGACTGGCTCTAGTGGCTGTAATTCTGCACCAAGGCTGAATTTCGGGAAAGAGACTTCAGATACAGTATTAGAGGACTACTAAGGTCTATATAAAAGAGACTTCAGATACAGTATTAGGGGACCACTGAGTTCTATATAAAAGAGACTTCAGATACAGTATTAGGGGACCACTAAGGCCTATATAAAAGAGACTTCAGATACAGTATTAGGGGACCACTAAGGCCTATATAAAAGAGACTTCAGATACAGTATTAGGGGACCACTAAGGCCTATATAAAAGAGACTTCAGATACAGTATTAGAGGACCACTAAGGTCTATATAAAAGAGACTTCAGATACAGTATTAGGGGACCACTGAGGCCTATATAAAAGAGACTTCAGATACAGTATTAGGGGACCACTGAGGCCTATATAAAAGAGAAATATGTTGGATTTATGTTAACACATTTGAATTTTCTTGTAAACTTTCAAACAACAGTAATTTGGAAGAACTCAGAGGGGTGCCGGACCTCCTGTTGAAGATCTCTGCTTTCAATTAACATTAATACACAGCCAATACAGCTGTAAGACAGCACTCAATTTGAAATACAATAATTCATGATCGACATGGATCCCATTAAGATCGACAGATTGGGATCGATGGCTTGGTGACCATTGCTGTATACAATGAGAATGCTAGGAATATGGATTTGGGAGTACCAAAACAGTACTAATCAGAGCATTGTTTCATGGCGCCACTAGTCTTAAAAAACGTAGTACCTTTAACACAGTGTTATTTATGTGCCATGATACACGATAATGTGTTACACCACAGACATCAGTATTACACATTTAAGCCCTATTCACACAGGACTAGTAGTACCTGAAGACCTCTAGTAATGTGTAGTATTTAGAGAGGTCGTCTGTGATATTAATCCCGTGCAAATCTGCCATGTCTGCAATTTGTCATGAACAAATTCCACCACAAATGACCTACCATGTTTCCCCAAACACAGAGGTTGTGTGATAATATTAGTTCTGTGCGAATTGGCATCTCTGTGATTCGGGGTTGTATTGGCTGCGTTTGCAATTATAAATTAAAAGTTTATACGGAGCCTTGTCATCATATGTGGGGGATAATGTCAGTACATTTGAGTAATATACAGACTTTGCGAATGCACCGCACAAAGAAGGGGGTCATTTCTAAATTACATGAGGTCCCCTGGTAACACTAGTCCAGTGTGAATAGGGCTAAATACAGCTCCAGACACAATTCAATTCAATTCAATTCAAGAGTTATCTCGAGACACTTTACAGATAGAGTGGGTCTAGACCACACTATAATTTATAAAGTCCCAACAATTCCAGTAATTCCCCCAAGAGCAAGCATTTAGTGCGACAGTGGCGAGGAAAAACTCCCTTTTAGGAAGAAACCTCGGCCAGACCCAGACTCTTGGTAGGCGGTGTCTGACGGTGCCGGTTGGAGGTGTGATGAACTGCAGGGCGTTACAGGATGTAGCGTAGCACAGCAGGGCATAGCAGGACGTAGCAGGACGTAGCAGGACGCAGCAGGGTTCAGCAGGACGCAGCAGGAAACTGCAGGGCACCGCAGAGCGTAGCAGGGTGTAGTGAAGCAGGACCACGGCGACATCTGCAACCAAGATCTTGGTGCCATCCTAATCCAAGGAAATATGCTGGGGAAAAAAAACACAAGGACTCCCCAGAGCTAGGTTAGTAACAAGCATTTCTGGATACACACATGTCCATGCAGCTCTCAAAAAAGCAATAAAATTAAGAAGTAGCTGTGGATGACTAAAGATGTTATTTAACACTTTTTTAATCATCATCTCACCGTGTATTTATGTGTCACTCTGCTGGGAAATGAAGGCAGTTTGACCTTTATAGATTTCACAGCACTTTGTTTGGAACAGTGACGCCTGTCATGACTGCTGCGTCAAACACACCCACATGTTCTCTTACCACTAATGAACTCCTGACTCATGGTGTAATAACTGTTTGAACTGCGATGACTTCACTTGATTTTCCTCACTTCGGAGGCTTATTTTCGGCCGCGGTGCCTTCAGTGGCATGGCGATGTAGCGGGAGGGAAAAAGTGGCCTGTAACATCATTAGTATCCATCCAGACACATTAACCTCACGTCGTTAATTAGGCCATCAACAGGCATTAGCCTCCACTTGTGCCTTGCCCTACACAGGCCTGACAATGGCCATTAATAGACTGGCCCTCTGGTGACATTTCCTGACACTTGGTGCTGATCTTTTCAGCTAGCCGCTGTGTTTCTGCGGCTGCTGGAGGAGGAAGAGCAGGAGGCTGATGACCAGCAGCAATCCACCAACCTGAACCTTCACACACACCTACACATATCCGAACGCTTTTCAAAATTGCCATTATGTACTCTGTGACTTTATCAACTTCTACGACATGGTTCCTCCACATTGTGAAAAAAAAAAGTGTAAAAGATTTTAATTTTTTTATTATTTACTGTCCCACATTTTAGGAGGGCAGACTTAACATCTGACATCTGTCAGATCAAAAGAGGGTATATTATATGTAAATTGGGTATATATTTGTTCTTTCTATAATTTATGAACTGTTTTGTAAAATATACAATTACTTTTCTTTTCTAGTATCTTCCTAGAAAGATTTGACAAAAAAAAAAAAAAAATGCTCACAAGTAATTGCACATTATTAGAATACATGTAAGATACAAAGAATAATGAAGTACCTAATTAGTCCTTACTTAAAGTGGCTATATGTAACTTTCAGTTTGTGTTGATTCTAGTGGCCGCTTTGGACTAAAGCGGTAGTGTTTTTACCACACCTGCTGTGGTAAAGGTCTAGGAGTTAACGTTACCGGGAGGTCATATAGTTGCGATGAATGATTTGCTCAGACAGAAAATCATTCATTTACAATAAGAGAATAAGTTACAGACGCATCGTTGCATTTCAAGTGTTGCATACGGTAACTTAGCCTACTTTGGATGTATCGGGAGCTAAACCAGGTAACGTTATCACTGTCACTGTGTCACGAGCCAAAGCATTGTGATTGTTGTAGCAACCAACGTAGTAATAACTTAGATTTATATAGCGCATTTCATGAAACCCACGGACGCTTTACACAAGTACAGGGGGACAAGGGAACAGAAAATAGTAGGCCAACACAAACACGGACTAAAAGGAATAACATTATCGAGCTTAATGGAAGGAGGACGCAATTTAATGTCGGCCACTGACGTACAACCACATCGCGCAATCTTAACTTATTTTATTATTTGGGCAATTATAGGCAACAAAAGCACTTAAAGGGATGGTTCGGAGTAATTTCACCCTAGGGTCCTTTGGTTCCATTAGTGCCTGGACTAAGCCATTCGGTTGATAGTGCTAACTCGCCCAATGTTCGACCAAGGGAAAAAAGCTTCTGGGAGGGGGGTGTTTGGCTCGAGGTCATGGTGCAAAGGACCCTAGGGTGAAATTACTCTGAACCATCCCTTTAAAGGGATACTTTACCGATTTTAAACCAGCACAGAGCTGGTTAGGGACAGATTGTGGTCTGGTTTAATACAGAAAAAAGTCTGCAATGACTTGAATCACTAAACAGAATGTGATTATCAACATTTACCAAAAACAGAATCAGAATCAGAATCAGAAAGGGTTTTATTGCCAAGTACGTTTTTAACACATACAAGGAATTTGTTTTGGTGTCGTTGGTGCACGTCACACATTCTCTAAATGGAATATTAAACAATATAAGTATAGGTGTAAACAATATAAGTATAAGTATATGTACACAGTATGTATTAAATTAAAAATAAAGATAGAAATAAAAAAGAGCTTTACAGCAGAGAGAGTACAGTGGCATGAAGAGCCAGGGGTGGAGTGTGGGGAGAGTCAGGGTGCTTTCCGGGCCTTGTTGATAAGGCTAGTGGCGGATGGGAAAAACTGTTCATGTTGCGTGAGGTTTTGGTCCTGATGGACCTCAGCCTTCTGCCAGAGGGGAGTGTCTCAAAGAGTTTGTGGCTGGGGTGGGAAGGATCGGCCACAATCTTTCCAGCACGCTTCAGAGTCCTGGTGGCGTATAGGTCCTGGAGCGGCGGCAGATTGCAGCCAATCACCTTCTCAGCTGACCGAATGACACGCTGCAGTCTGCCCTTGTCCTTGGCAGTGGCAGCAGCGTACCAGATGGTGATGGAGGATGTGAGGATGGACTCAATGATGGCTGTGTAGAAGTGCACCATCATTGTCTTTGGTAGGTTGAATTTCTTCAGCTGCCGCAGGAAGTACATCCTCTGTTGTGCTTTCTTGATGAGGGAGCTGATGTTCAGCTCCCACTTGAGATCTTGGGAGATGGTAGTTCCCAGGGAGCGGAAATACTCCACAGTGTCAATTGTGGAGTCACAGAGGGTGATGGGGGCTGGTGAGGCTGAGTTCCTCCTGAAGTCCACAACCATCTCCACTGTCTTTAGAGCGTTGAGCTCTAGATTGTTTTGATTGCACCAAGTCACCAGGTGGTCAGCCTCCCACCTGTAGGCAGACTCGTCTCCATCGGAGATGAGTCCAATGAGGAACTGTCCTCTTCTCTTCATTGTTTTTGTTTTTGCTGGCTGTCACTTGTGGCTCTGCCGTTGCTCCCCTGTCCACCAGGTGCCTATGGTGTTCTGCACACCTGTGGCTCATCATTAATCACCTCTGATCTGCTGCCTATACCTACACAGCTGCTCTTCATCTCCAATTAGAGTATTTGTATAGTATAGTCATTTTTACCTCCCAGTAATGGGAGGTAAAATTTTTGGCTAGCCATTCAGACATGTTGACATGTCATAGTAGGAAAAGCACAGGTGTATTCAAAACCATTAATGATGGCTGCATTCCACATAGGAGAGGCCCTGGTATTGTGCATGCTGACTCACTGTGTTGTTTATTGTTTCTATGGCGCCGCGCAAAGCTAAACGCTAAAGAGGGAAAAGTGCCGATTTTCAACCCTTCTGAAGCGAGTCATCCAACGGGAGTTTTACAGGCAGATAAATTCAGACCCCCGGTACTGGAGACATTCATCTGCATGTACGACAGAACAGAAAATCTGCAAACTTTCCCTTAAGTTATCAGCTAACTCTAGCAGTAGCTAGCTAGCTTGGTTAATTTTTTCAAAACAAATGTAGTTGTAGTCTTGCAATGTGTGATCCTGCAAAATCCCCAGTCTTTACATATTATATACAGTGTACAGTGTACAAGGAATCAAATGTTCTTAGCTATCCCGTTATGCGATTGGTTTCGAGGTGGTCACGTGTTTTGTGGACTCCACGTTGGATACCAACATTCATCTGATTCCCATTGACATACTGCAGGGAATAGTGGAAACATGTAATAAATTATTTAAAAAAATAACATAAATCACTGAAAAAATGCCCAACTGTTACGCTTTTGGCTTTCACAAGTTCCCCCATGAACCAAAAAGGCGAAAAGTATGGGAGCTGAAGATGAAAAGAGCAAACTGGAGGGCAAATGATTCGTTATTGTGTGAGGTAAATGTAAATTTCTCTCTTTGACTTATGATAACAAATTACATAGGACAAATATAGTAATACCATTGTTAATGTGTACCATGCTGTCAAAAAAGTTCTAACACTGCTTTAGAAATGAATGAAGTTTGAAGTTAGCCATGCCTTATGCTAGCGTTAGCTTTTTCGCTAGCAAATGCTTGTGATCTTGCCATGTCATGACTTGAATTTAAGCTAGTCTGACTTCAATTGTCATCTGTAACTCAGATGTAATATACTGTGACCACGCAGGCATGTCATTTATGTTGATTTAGATCACCAA
The DNA here is from genome assembly GCF_008315115.2 of Sander lucioperca. NCBI lineage: Eukaryota > Metazoa > Chordata > Actinopteri > Perciformes > Percidae > Sander > Sander lucioperca. The sequence goes on from NC_050182.1 coordinate 40,649,888, forward strand.
ATATTATTAATACATAACTTTGCCCTTGGTAACTACTAAGTTATTATTGCTAGTGTGATAACATTCAGGGCTTTAGTACCGGATGGTTTTTCTATGGTCTCGGACTTGTCTCGGACTCACTGGTATTTTGACTTGGACTTGTCTCAGTCTCTGCCACTGGTCTTGCCAAATATGGCTTTTGGTCTCAACAGAGTCCAGGGGCCCGTGTCAGGAAGGAGGTTTAACAAAGTAGTCTAACCCTGAGGTCTGAGTTGATTTACCCTGAGATGGGAAACTCTGAGTTTTTGGTTCCAGAATAGCTGATATGAGTTGGTTCAATCAACTCAGAGTAGGTTCACGCGTGTGCATCACCACAATAAAAAGGCAGCATGAATGGAGCCATGATACTACGATTCACCATGACAACAACCACAAACAAACTGGTCGGCGGAAATACTCATGCACACATACAGAAAAAACAACACAGCAGCTGCTGCAAAAGAGAGAGAATTTGCGTGGGAGAAAATTGCTGCTAGAGTATCAATATAGTGTATATCATATTTAATCCTAAATATAATATTACTGGTGAAATGGTATTGACCCTATAATCTATTTCATTTAGGTGCAATACTGCGGGCAAAAAAGTCCTAGGCCTTCTAATCCCATTCAGGCTGCAGCACCATCATTAACAGAATTATAATTCATAATCTTTTATTTCAAAGGGTTTACATAATTTACCTGCAATACTGTGGAACTCCTTTTTAATGTCTCTTATTGGTTTATGGCCAGGGAACACTACAAAAATGTTAAACATGCTTCAGAGCGAGTCACGCTCTTCTGACGGCGCTTTGTTATACAGTGGCTTTACTAAAATGCTCCGCATCACCAATGTTGTAAAGAAAACTGCTGTTTGCAAAAAAATGTAATGAGACACAAATAATCTGCTGGGATGTAGAGCATGTCCACTCAGTTACCATAGTAACTGACTCTGAGGTTAAGTTACCTCTCTTTCTGAAACAGAAAACCCAGCGTTCCCCTCATCTCAGGGTTAACAAACTTATAGTTTTCACTAAACCTGCTTTCTGAAACGGGCCCCAGGTGTCTTTATTATGTTTATAATAATATTGGAGGGAAAGCGAAACACAGCTTGGACAGGGATGTTGTTCGGCTTTTCACAAGTTTAGACAGCTAGCTAACGCTACGCCGACGTTTGCTAACGTTAGCACAACAGTGTTAGCCTAGCCTGCTAGGTAAATATTACAACTGCCTTCGGAGTTTCCTCGTCCATGTTGTCAACATAAGACTTGCGGCGTTAGTGCTCCTTTTGTACCATCTGAGTCACATTTGAGCATTTAAAAATGTACTTGAAAGTAATGCAATAGTTACTTTCTGAAGTAACTAGTTACTTTTATAATTTGTAACTGAATAACTAATTTACTTTTTGGAAGAAGTAACTGTAACTGTAACTAATTACTTTTTAAAAGTAACTTGCCCAACACTGTTAGTGAGTGGTCACTCACTACATTGGGCATTTTGTTGACCATTTATGATATAGAAGGTAAATATACACTGGAATATTTCCGTAAAGGCCTTTTACATATTGACAAACGTTAATAATAACATGCCTGTTTATTGTGAAAATAAGCGATTTATTTCAAGATAGCATATTCGCCCCATAGGGTTACACTGTAGAGTCATCTGACAATGGTATCCAATATGGCGCCCATGATTTGAGTCGTGCGCATGTGACTTACAATGACTTTTAAAGATACATAACAGCTATAAGTGTATGCACAATACAGGATTGACCCTATTATACTTTATCAATAGGAATTGATAGGAACAGCAAACAGTCTATGCCCACAAATAGTCTATAAACAAAGCATCAGGCTGTCTTTGAGATTTCACATGAACAACGGTTAAAGTTACTCAGGCTACCGAAGAATACCATAATTCCTCCGTTCAATTAGGCCTAAGCGATGCAGCCCAAGCTTCCATCCTTAACAAACAACCCTGTATATGGCCTCTTCCAGTCTCGCCACTGCTGGCTGTTCCAATTTAACGGGAGAGAGGAGCAAGAGGGGTTAGGATCGTGACCAGCCTCTGACGAGCTGTTACCACCATCTTCAGCCAGAGAGGACATTATTTCTTCAGCTTCTTCTTGCGTTGTCACCCCGGCGGGAGGTGTGCTAACAGGGCTTGCAGCAGGTGAATCATGTCATGCTATTAATGTCATCGCTACACAATTTCTTAGTAAAACCAAAATCAATTAAACTGCCTTGTTTTCTTTTTGCCATGGCTATATGATGCTAACTCCAGAATGGATTTCAAGGACTTTGCAATTTTACACCTAATAATCCACGATGATCACATTACACTTAAATTGCACGTCAAAATGACACATTGTCAATATTTTTAGAGACCCCCCCAAAATTTCACAAATCACATTTTCAGGGGAGCTCATGTCTTGTTAAGGGGAGCTGAGCTCCCCCTAGCTCCACCGTAGTTTGCACCCTGATTATATACTGTACATATATTATCTTTAACGTTAAATGTGAGATGATTGTTTTTGCATGTGAGATGGTGTCAATCTTCAGTCTTTTCAAAGTCTGTTCAAAGTCTTCTAGTGTATGGTAGACATTAGTGCTTTGCCTGATTTTATCTGTCTGACTGATGCTAGCTTTAAATGATTGGTCCACATTGATCTATTCAGAGCTGTCTTTTAATGCTCAGGTGACCAAAGTGGTGCAGTCCTGTTTTGTCCAGCTGAGACAGCTAATTAAGATCAGATCGTTCCTCTCCTCTATATGCTCTGTATTCTGGCATTAGTAAGGGAAACATTCATAGACTGCAGCTTATCCAAAATGCTAGGCTTTTGACGTGTACTAAGAGGAGTGACACATCACACAAATAGTTGTTGCCCTTCACGGGTTACCAGTGAGTTTTATAATTGATTTTAAGATTTTACTACTTGTTTTTAAAGCCTTGAATGGCCTGGCTCCTGCATATATCTGTGATTTAGTAACTCCATATGAGCCAAACCGATGCCTGAGATCCACCGGCAGGGCTCTACTAAGGGTTCCAAAATCTTGTCTTGTCACTAAAAATAGTCTACATCAATGATGTTTCATTTCCGGGATTGTTCAGGTGCCGCCGGAAATTCTGCCGGATGTCCCTCATTTTTTGCCGGATTTCCGTCACCTTTCTCTTTCTTTGTGTTGGCATTTTAAACTCCGGGCCATTTACGAGGGCTATGGTTAACTGCTCCTCAGATCTCTGCAGGGTAAATCCAGACAGCTAGCTAGACTATCTGTCCAATCTGAGTTTTCTGTTGCACGACTAAAACTACTTTTAAACGTACACATGTTCCACCAAAACTAGTTCCTTCCTGAGGCTATTTAGCAGGGGCACTGTCATCGAGTCCAGCCAACAATACTGTTACTGCTCTTAGCGCCACCCAAGACAACTGTGATTGGTTTAAAGAATAAACAATAAACCAGAGCATGTTTTTCTCCCATCCCGGAATGTTGTGTGGACTAGCCAGACCTGCCTCTGCTGCGCTGTGGAGGAATGTCTGACTACAGGCAGGCAAACTCACTTTGCTAAATGCTGATTTAGCATTCACACAGCTTTTTCAGCATTTATAACGGGTGTGTATTGCGTAACTTAGACTTTTTGTGTGGAGTTTGCATGTTCTTCCAGACTTTCTTTGACATATTATACTTTTTTTATATTTCCTTTTTTTTAATTTATTTTTTATTGCTTTTTTTTCCAACCAATGCCAATACCATGGCTTTTTACTGGCTTTTTTGACATATTATGCTATGAATGTTTATGAACAAATGTTATTTGGTGGCATGGTGGATTAGTGGTTAGCACTGCTCCAACTACCACCAGCAAGTAGGCACAGACTGTTACCCCTGATTTGATCCCCAGTCTGGGCTAGGCCTTTTTGTGTGGAGTTTCCATGTTCTTCCAGCCTTTCTTTGACATACTATACAATTACCTCTGACTATTTTTGACATTTTATACTATTACTTTTTATCCCTTTTTTCAACATACTATACTATGACATTTTAATGGCTTTTTTCAACATACTATGCTAGGACTGTTTTCAACGTACTTTGTTTAGTGTCACAGTCACTCATTGGTTAGCACTGCTCCAACTAGTACCAGCAAGTATGGCGACTCCTGGTTTGATCCCCAGTCCAGGCTGGGTCTTTTTGTGTGGAGTTTGCTTGTTCTTCCAGTCATTCTTTGACATTCTATACTATGACTGTTTTGATATACTATACTATGAATTTTTACAACATTCTATACTATTATCTTTTTTCAATATACTATACTATGACTTTTTTATCACTTTTTTCGACATACTATACTATATCTTTTTAATCACTTTATTAAACATACTATACCATGAATTTTTGTATCACATTTTTCGACATACTAGTCTATGCTTTTTCTTCTTACTATACTATGACTTTTTTATCACTTTGTCATAGTATACTATGACTTTTTATTGACATACTATACTATGACTTTTTAATGGCTTTTTTTGAAATACTATACTGCGTCTTTTTTCAACATACTAAACTATGACTTTTTATGACTTTTTTGACATACTATACTATGCTTTTGTCAACATACTATACTAAAACAATAACATGAGCATTTCTCTGTGATAAACTAATAACATTGTTGCAAAGAGAGTTGTTTAAATGCAGCCAGTTATATTGTTGACATGTAACTGTTGCAAAATAATGTTCTGTGGTTCGACAAGGATGGGATTCAAACCAACGCGTGTAGAGCACAATGGATTAGTAGTCCATCGCCTTAACCATTGGCCACCTTGTGTGGCTACATGCATGTGTGTATCATATGTGTATACTAGCCTATACTATGACTTTTTTCAACATACTTTACTATGCCCTTTTTATCACTTCATTCATCATACATCTATGACTTGCATCACTTTTTTCAACATAGTATACTATGACTTTTTTTACATACTATTCTGACTTTTTTATGAATTTTCTCGATATACAAAAAAAAATGTACATATATTTCTTGAAGCTGCACTTTCATATGGCTCTTTGTAGTTCTGCTTATTTAAAGCTAATGTACTTGCACTTACTACTTGACTACTACTATTGACTTTATGACTTTTTTCAACATAGTATACTATGACATTTTTATGACTTTTAATACATACTATACCATGATTTTTTTCAACATACCATACTAAAACAATAATGAGTATTTTTCTGGGAGAAACTGATAACATTGTTGCAAAGAGAGTTGTTTAATGCAGCCAGTCATATTGTTGACATGTAACTGGCAGAAAAACACACTCTGGATCGACAAGGATGGGATTCAAACCCACATGTGCAGAGCACAATAAATTAGCACTCCATTGCCTTAACCACTCGGCCACCTCGTCTGCCTTCATGTGTTTCAAAGTAAAGGTCCAATCCAGGTCACGCCCTCAGTCTTTACATAGGTCTAGTAAGTCTAGAAAAATGCGGCATGGCGTAAATAAGGAAGATACGATCTAGACGGAGCTACACGGTCATTGTTCATATAGGGGAATTAGCTCAAATGGTAGAGTCCTTCTATTATGAAGAACATTGCTTTGGCTTTAAGATCATATTCCCCCCAATGTCTTGTGATGTTTATTTCTGTTTCCGTTAATATAATGATAATAACAATAAAATGTGCCTTCAAAAACTGTGGGACAATATGGAGCTTTTTTGATGATGCACAGGCTGAGTCTTAAATGTTGGTATGATCAGATTTAATGTATCTGAACACAAGATGTACTGAAATGAACACACACACACACACACACACACACACACACACACACACACACACACACACACACACTCTTCAGGAAAACACAAGATATACAAAAAATAAACAAGCATTGAAAATGTACACTCACTCACACACACATACACACACACACACACACACACACACACACACACACACACACACACCGTACGTACACACACACACACACACACACACACTTCAGAAAAACTATATACATACAAACAACAATACAAACAATATACAATATATACAAACAAAACATAGTTAAAAACTTATTTTGCTGCTTCTGTTCTGCCAACCACTCTTCAAGAAATTTGCCATTTGAGGCACTGCCATGACAACTACCTATGCCCGAACTCCTTTGTTTTGGGCTGCCCACAATGGCTACAGGTCTTTCACATATTTCCCCTTGTGGACTCCACTCTCCTCATCAAGGGCCCACTGGCGCCTGTTCTTCTGTGTGTACCGGGACACAGGAGTAGCAGGTGCAGGAACAAGTGGAGCTGGGCCTGCACTGGATGTTGAGGCACCAGAAGCTGCCAGTACGCATGACACAGTCTTGTCTGGGTTGAGGATGAAAGTCCCTACGCTAGGCAACATCCCAGAAGCTGACATGGGCTGTGCAATGTCTGGTGCGGTTGGGGCAGGTGCGATGAGGCGCTCCCTGGTGGCAGCAGCTGGCCGTCGGCCTGCCTTCCAGATTTGGAGGGAGGACAAATTGTTGCTTTGAGCCTGATGCTGAAGGAAGGATCTGCAGTCGTTCCTTCGTTGGTGGAAGCTGGTCAGGTGCCACAGGAATCGGATTGGTTGGAGCCATTCCCTGAGCAAGGACACTCATCTCCTGGCTCTTCTGCCGCCGTTGAAACGTGAGAGAAGATCATTTGTGTTAGATATGTATTTATTAGAGAACTATTCAGTCAATTTGAGGTAAATTATGTGCCTGACCTACCATTGAATAAGTGTCTGCTGATTAAGCTCAAAGAGCTGGATCATTGTCTCCGCCATAACCCTTTCCAGATGTGGTGGTAGTCGCTGAGAATTATAGACCATCTGGGGGTGGAAACAGCCTTCTTGGTGGTTGTCTTATGTAAAGTGCACAGCTTTATGCACATGGCCTCAACCAAGCGACCGGTTCTGGGCCACTGAGCCGGCCCCCCAGCAGCACTTAACACTTTCCACACCCGGCGTGACTCCAGACCGCTTGGGAGCCTTAAAACGGCCACTTGTCGGTCACTGATGACGAGTCGACCCGCTCCTTGTCGCCTTGAGGTGTCAGGCAGCACTGAAGGGATGTTGTCCTCCATCACGTCCCGTGGACGGCAGATGATGATGAAGAGAAGCAGGTGATGCAGGGGCCTGAGGTGGAGAGGCCTGAGGACTCGTTACCAACAGTGAGGGCCTTTTACGGCATCCTCCATCCGGTTATCATTCCAGCGCATCAGCGAGAGGTAGCAGGATCGATGCCCACATTCTCCAGAGAAATTTAGATTCTTCTGTGTTGCCTTTTTCTCGTACCACCATTTAGACAGAAACCTGCAACTGTGTCTAAACAAACTACGCTTTGACTTCTTCGAAAACACTATACAATAATTTTTCAAAAAAAATTCAATACTGTGACTTTTGCGAAATAATATACTATGACTTTTTTTCCGAAGTACTACCGTATACTATGGCGTTTTATCACTTTTTTCGACATACTATACTATGTGTTTTTTATCACTTTTTTCATCATACTACACTATGGCTTGTCTATCACTTTTTTCGACATACTATACAATGGCTTTTTATCACTTTTTTGACACACTATATTATGGCTTTTTATACCTTTTCCGACATACTTATACTATGGCTTTTTATCACTTTTCGACATACTATACTATGGCGTTTTTATAATTTTATTCGACAAACTATAGTATGGCTTTTTATCACTTTTTTGACATACTATACTATGGCTTTTTGTCACTTTTGTCGACATACTATACTATGGCTTTCTTATCACTTTTTTCGACATACTGTACTATGGCTTTTCTGTCACTTTTTGGAGATACAATACTATTGCCTTTTTCAACATACTACACTATGAATTTTTTCGACATGCCATACTATGGCTTCTTCATCACTTTTTTGACATACTATACTATGATCCTTTTGACATACTACACTATGAATTTTTTTTACATACTATACTATGGCTTTTTTATCATTTTTCGACATACTATATTTTGGCTTTTTATTACTTTTTTAATCATACTATACTATGTCTTTTATCACTTTTTTCGACATACTATACTATGAAATTTCGACATACTTTGGCTTTTTTATCACTTTTTTCAACATACTATACTATGGCTGCATAATCACCTTTTTGAGATACTATACTATGGCTTTTCTATCATTTTTTCGACATACTACACTATGAATTTTTTCGACATACTATACTTTGGCTTCTTATAACTTTTTTCGACATACTATCCTATAGCCTTTTTCAAGATACTACACTATGAATTTTTCCGACATACTATACTTGGCTTTTTATGACTTTTTTCAACATACTATACTATGGCTTTTTATCACTTTTTTCGACATACTATACTATGAAATTTTGACATACTATACTTTGGCTTTTTTCGACATACTATACTATGAAATTTTGACATACTATACTTTGGCTTTTTTAATCACTTTTTTCAACATACTATACTATGGCTGCTTAATCACCTTTTTGACATATTATGCTATGGCCCTTTTAGATATACTACACTATGAATTTTTTTGACATACTATACTTTGGCTTTTTTATCACTTTTTTCGACATACTATACTATGGCTTTTTATCACTTTTTTCGACATACTATGCTATGGCTTTTTATCACTTTTTTCGACATACTATACTATGACTTTTTTCGACATACTATACTATGGCTTTTTAATCACTCTTTTCAACATACTATACTATGACTTTTTTATCACTTTTTTCTACATACTGTTGGGTACACGTAGGGGTACAGATCAGATTATTGGCATATTATCAAAGATGTTTATCAATATTAATAAAGTTATGAATATGGTTATTAATAACTTTATCAAATCAACAAACAATCAAAACGGGGCACCACCCTGGAACTTCAGGGGCCAATATTGAACTGTGGAATAGTCTCATTTGTCAGTGGAAGGGTGAAATCCGAGCACTGACCTGTGTTTAACCAGCAATTAATACAATAATACACAAATAATCACAAACAACTGCTAATTAAAGTATAGTAGAATTTATTAACTTCAAAATTATCAATGGCCAATCAATAATCCTTTGATTAATTAAAACCAATATACGTTTCTTCTAAGTACAACAAAACAAAGCAAAAACAAAACAGCATGTGGGGAGACCCTCTGTGTGTGTGTGTGTGTGTGTGTGTGTGGGTGTGGGTGTGAGAGAGCGAGTGTGAAAGAGTAGGGGGTGACGAGGTGTAGTCTAGCCAAAGACTACAAAAATGGCTACTCCTGTGAGCTGAACAAAACTGTTTCACCCCAAGAGGGCGGTATTGATAGGCTAGGCTAAGATTAGCCGTTAGCTCATTCAGGCTAAGCTATGTGCTACCAACAATAGGCTAGCTGCTAAGCTAACGTGTCTGCACACGTGTGGTTGACCAGAGGGAGACACACAGGAGCGCAGAACTGTGGAGCGGTCTGCAGTTTATGTGACTCGCTGGTTGGCCAGCTGTTCACCTTAGCGCGTGTGTGTAACTAGCTATGTGTTCATATATGTGTGTGTGAGAGAAAGGTTAGAGAAGTAGGAAAGAAAGATATATATATACTTGGATCTAACAGTACCTAAAACTCCTCAGCAGTGGGAGAAGCAGAAAGTAGCATTTACAGCCTGAACAAGCTAGCTACATATTCAACACAACATATCAACAATGCACCGTGATCAGAGTACATTCACAGAATAGATTTGACTCAGCGGTCACAATCCTAGATTAATACATTACACGCGCAGCAGTAGCGCTGTATTAATCAGATCACATTAATGGTAACACAAAGTGGCAGCAATAGCAAATTACTCATTAATAAAACACACTATTTATCTCTGCCCAGACGTAAGCCTTCTTACTGTGTGTTCAGTCCGTTTGTCCGTAGGTTTCCACGAAAGAAACGGGGGTCCGTGTCTACTCGTCAGCAGATCAGAGGAAGCTCTCCTTCCAAAAAGAGCAGACGGAAGGGAGTTAGAGTCGACTTGAGAAGAAAAACGTGTCCGATTTCCTTCTAGAGAACGTGTTGTTCTCTCTGCAGTTTTGAAACACGATGTGTGTTACAGGATCCAGTGGTGTTCTTCCAGAACACCGAGAGATAAATCCACTTTCTGGCGAAAGTGGAAGTTTTGGCACAAGCTTGCGTGCTTCCTGCAGCAACGGGGTTGCTATGAAAGACTGAGATTTCTGTGTGTTATGCTGTAGTGACCAAAGTCACAGGGCAAAAGACGAGAAGTGGGGGGTGACATGGAGTTTTATAGCTCAGGCCACCAGACCTGGCTCCATGCTGGTTTTATGGTACCTCTGAACCAATGGGAATGCAGGACCTCCTGGTGTTTCGGCCATTTTGTGCAGTAACACCTAGGTGCGACTTTTAGGCTGCAAGGTCTGCATGCAGGCTGTTGTTAGAAAATGGGTGATGAACCATCTTTCCTGAGGAGACCTGGATCGGAATTTTCCAGGTAGGCCTTCTTTGTCTCAGGCCCATTGTCTCTGAGCACATGTTGGCTGGAAATCCTTTGTTTGACAAGATAATGTTTAACTCACTCCTGGACGGTCCCAACAGTACTATACTATGGCTTTTTATCACTTTTTTTGACATACTATACTATGGCTTTTTTTATCACTTTTTTCGACGTACTATAATATGGCTTTTTATCACTTTTTCCGACACACTATAATATGGCTTTTTTATCACTTTTTTCGACATACTATAATATGTTTTTTTATCACTTTTTTCGACACACTATACTATGGCTTTTTTATCACTTTTTTTTCGACATTCTATAATATGGTTTTTTATCACTTTTCTACATTCTATACTATGGCTTTTTATGATTTTTTTTGACATAATATACTATGCCTTCTTTATCACTTTTTTGACATACTATACTATGGCTTTTATCACTTTTTTTGACATACTATACTATGTCTTCTTTATCACTTTTTTGACATACTATACTATGGCTTTTATCACTTTTTTCGACATACTATACTATGGCTTGTCTATTACTTTTTTTGATATATTATAATATGACTTTTTTCAACATACTATACTATGACTTTTTAATCACTTTTTTTGACATACTATACTGTGACTTTTTTCGACATACTATACTATGACTTTTTATCACTTTTTTCGACATACTATACTATGACTTTTTAATCACTTTTTTGACATACTATACTATGACTTTTTTCGACATACTATACTATGACTTTTTAATCACTTTTTTTGACATACTATACTATGACTTTTTTCGACATACTATACTATAGCTTTTTATCACTTTTTTCTACGTACTATACTATGACTTTTTATCACTTTTTTCTACATACTATACTATGACTTTTTTCGACATACTGTACTATGGCTTTTTAATCACTCTTTTCGACATACTATACTATGGCTTTTTATCACTTATTTATACATGCTATACTATGACTTTTTAATCACTCTTTTCGACATACTATACTATGACTTTTTATCACTTATTTCTACATACTATACTATGGCTTTTCATCACTTATTTCTACATACTATACTATGGCTTTTTATCACTTTTTTCGACATACTATACTATGACTTTTTATCACTTTTTTCGACATACTATACTATGGCTTTTCATCACCTATTTCTACATACTATATTATGGCTTTTTTATCACTTTTTTCGGCATACTATACTATGGCTTTTTATCACTTTTTTCTACATACTATACTATGGCTTTTTTATCACTTTTTTCAACATACTATAATATGTTTTTTTATCACTTTTTTCTACATTCTATACTATGGCTTTTATGATTTTTTTTGACATACTATACTATGGGTATTTATCACTTTTTTCGACATACTATACTATGGCTTTTTATCACTTTTTTGACATACTATAGTATGGCTTTTATCACTTTTTTCGACATACTATACTATGGCTTTTCTATTACTTTTTTGGATATATTATAATATGACTTTTTTCAACATACTATACTATGCCTTTTTTATCACTTTTTTTAGACATACTGTACTATGGCTTTTTAATCACTTTTTTTGACATACTATACTATGACTTTTTAATCACTTTTTTCGACATGCTATACTATGACTTTTTATCACTTTTTTCTACATACTATACTATGACTTTTTTCGACATACTATACTATGACTTTTTATCACTTTTTTCGACATAATATACTATGGTTTTTTATCACTTTTTTCGACATAATATACTATGGTTTTTTATCACTTTTTTCGACATAATATACTATGACTTTTTTGACGTACTATAATATGGCTTTTTATCACTTTTTTCAACATACTATACTATGACTTTTTATCACTTTTTTCGACATACTATGCTATGACTTTTTAATCACTTTTTTCGACATAATATACTATGGCTTTTTTCAACGTACTATAATATGGCTTTTTATCACTTTTTTCAACATACTATACTATGGTTTTTTATCACTTTTTTCGACATACTATACTATGGCTTTTCTATCACTTTTTTGAAATACTATACTATGAATTTGTTTGATATACTATACTTTGGCTTTTTTATCACTTTTTCGACATAGTTTGCTATCACTTTTTTCGATACACTATACTATGATTTCTTTCAACCTACTGTACTAAAGAAATTATAAAATGTGCATTTCTCAGTGAGAAACTGATAACATTGTTCCAAAGAGAGGAAATGCAGCCAGTCATGTTGTTGACAATTATTAGTTGCAGAATAATACACCCTGGTTTGACGAGCACGGGATTCGAAACCACATGAGGTGTGGAGCACAATGGATTAGCACTTCATCGCCTTAACCACTCGGCCTAAGATGGGGCAAAAGGGACTGCTAGGAGAGGGGAAGGAAAAAGAATAAAACGAGGGAAAAGGGGGGAAGAGAAGAATAAAAAAAGGAAAATTGAGAAATTCGATCCGGTTCGATCCCCGATTGGAACATTCTGTGGTATGAATGCAAAGTGCTATCAATTTATCAAATATTGCTTAAAAATAGATACAAATAGGATTGGTAAGAATAATAATGCTTTGTTATAATAACAATAATAATAATAATAATAATAATAATAATAATAATAATGTGAGACATGAAGGAGAAAATGCAGATTCAAGTATGTCATGAATTCATTTTTAAATAAATACTGATTGGGCCAACAAGGTGCACACTCTTGCCAGGATTTGCACCTGGGATCTTCCACCCAAAGGATGGATGTGTTGCTATTACACCACAAGAGTTGTGTTTTTTGTCTTTTTTGTTTTTATAACACAAACACCAAAGGTGTATGTGTGGTTGTTTTTTTTGTTTTTTTTTTAAAGAACACAAACACCTCCAATAAAGAGTTTTTCTTAATATATAACACAAACAACTCCAATAAAGAGGTGTATGTATGTGTGTGTGTTAACATAAACATAAACATAACAAAGATAACACAAACACTTTGAACAGAAATAACACAATGTATGGGCTTGTTGTGGAACATCAAAGTGCAGCACATTTATAAAAACAACTTTATACATATGTATATGGGGCGGCTGTGGCTCAGTGGTAGAGTGGTCGCCTGCCAATCGGAAGGTTGGTAGTTTGATCCCTGACCCTACAGTCCCATGTCAAAGTGTCCTTGGGCAAGCCGCTGATCCCCGAGTTGCCCCCGATGCTGCGCCATAGGAGTGTAAATGTGTGTGAGTGTTTATCTGATGAGCAGGTGGCACCTTGTACAGCAGCCTCGGCCACTGATGGGGCAAATGAGCTCTTCCACTCTGTGATGGTCTGTCCAGATGCAGGACAGTACCATTTCCCCCATAACTGTGTATGGCCAGTAAGTTTACTCTTTGACTGACCACATATTTTACACTGATAGTGGTAGCTTTCTTTGGGTTGCCGCTTCTTGGGGGGCTCACCTCTCCTCTCTCGCTCTTTATCCTACAGGGTTGCCTTTCGCAATCTGCATTCTCGGAACCGATTGAGAGAAGCTAGTGGTGCTCGGGCTGGCTGGTAAGGAATCCCGCCCTGAGGTTGAGGTGTTGGAGCTGGTGGCGGTTGATCAGGATGGCCACCCTGGGAGTGGGACGCTGGCACTGGTGGCAACTGGTAAGTGTTCCAGCCCTGAGAGTGTGACGCTGGAGCTGTTGACGGTGATGGTGATGGCAGGTAAGGGGACCAGCCCTGAAAGTGAGACGCTGGAGCTGGTGATGGTGATGGCAGGTAAGGGGACCAGCCCTGAGAGTGAGACGCTGGAGCTAAGTGTTGACCCTGCTGGCAGTAGGCAAGGTCCGACGAAGCAGGGAAGACAGCATCCCCAGGCCAATGCTGTGCTCTAGGCCAGTCCTGATTTGCATTGGTTGAGCTGGCACCAGCTCCAGTGTCTGTGTGCACAGTGGGAAACACTGCTTTGGCACAGCGACGTTAACGAATCACTTCTTCACCCTCATGTTTTTCTGGTTCCTGGAACTTCATAACTGTATTACCGCGTTGAACAGGCTTGGATGGTAGGTCCCAGGCCTCCAGGAGGGATTCCTCTGCCAAATGGACCTGCTGAGGAAGCTGCACCCCTTGCAGTAACGAATCGCGGTCGGTTCTCTTCTACCGATCCTGCAGCCTAGAGAAAATAAAAATCAGAAGAGCACATTTTTTTTCAGTCATTATTTGTGTGGAATTTATCTTCTTTAAGTTTTCATATTGAAGTGAGTGTATGAAGCTGTAAATATGAACTCACCAGGAGGACACTGTGGTGTTGTTTATGGTCACTAGTAAAAGGTTGGTGTTGTCCAGTATGTCTTTGCAGTCCTCTATTAACTGTTTGATATGACCGTAAGTCATGACAATTGACTGAGGTATTGCAAATGTTTTCCCTTCGTTGTCCTAGGCCTATTTCTGGCTTCCTGGAACTCTTTGTAGAGTCTGAGTGCGACACACTCAGAAATCCTGTTAATATCAGGACTGTGGGCAGCCTGGCCATGAACCATGAACAATCTACAAATAGATGACGAGATGGCATAATCCACATTATGTGCGTGTACTGTAAACACATACATGTGAATGTTGTGTGTATGTAGATACACATGTACACACACCCATACACAAATATTACAAATATACTGTATATCAGAGGCAGATACCTCTCAGCTGCTTGCTGGCCTGGAACAGAGCCACTGCGCTTCTGAGAAGCTCTCCATGGTCCTGACAAGGTATTTTTCTTGCTTTTCAAGGAGTATTTGGTTGGGGACTTGTCAATGGGATCCAGGCAAGAGTACAGTCTCAATATCTCTGCTATCTCAGAGTTTGAGAGAGCTGTTATTGTCCGATTGAGGCTGACAAGATACGCTGCCAAGGCATTGACTGCCTCCCATCCGGGAATTCCTCTAGGATCACACCGACTATCCTGTCACATGAAATGAAAACAAAACCAATTCTTGTACAGCTAATTTAAGAGAAAAGGTGAAGGAACAAGCATTTTTAATGGTGAATACATTAACCACTTTACCGGAGTTGAAGTGATGGGCCCACTGTCCTCAAATGGGGAGCTGGCAGGACTACTAGACACATCACTTTCAAGTGTAGATTCCTTAAGGAATTATGTGTAAACAGTGAGAGGGGTACAATGAGATTGATAAAGTTTGTTGTGCCCATGTTACACAAAGGAATTGTTGAATTAACGAGTCAATCACACACCACTAATCGAGAAAATTAACCTCTGTAAAGAATGTTATGACAACTTAATACACAGCATTCATTAACAAAATGTTTCAAATATTTAGTGTTTCAGCTTGCCTGGGATGAAACCACACTGGTGCAGATGAAAGCTCTTGAAAGAGGAGGATCCTCTGCCACATCTTAGGACGTCAAGCGTTTTGTTTCCCTTCTCCAGGCGTGATCCAGTGTTAGTGTAAAACTGCACAGCAGGTGGATCCTGGATGCAGGGCAAGTGCTTCTGCTGTACCTCCCATACAAGAGACATGCTGTCATGATTTATGAGATGTAAGCCACTTGTGTCTGTGAGGTCCCACATGGAGTCCAGCACTTGCTTGATCAGAACGCGAGACTCCTCAACCCCTTGGGTTCTCCTGCGGCAGTGGTTGACCAGCTCACTGGATGTGATGCTGGATAACACCTGAGAGTCAGTGGGGATGTGACCCAGGTGCTTTTTTTTTTAACTCTGCCCTCTTGGCCTCTTTGAGGCGGTAAATGTCCTCTTTGTCCCACTTAAAGATACAAGTGGATAACTTTGAGCAGAACAGGGTCACGTGATGGCACCAAGCAAGATGGCTGCTTAGGCTGGAGGCTGCGGCACCAGTAGTTTACATTTCGTGTGAATATATAGGCATTCGCAATTTATCACATTGCATTTTCCTCATAAGTTGCTCATTATAAGGCTCTTCCACTACTGAGATGCCAAATCCCCAGAAAAACGAAAATGCGTCTCAACAACAGCAAAGCGTCAGGGCTACCGCTAGCTCAAAAGCTGCCCAGGCCTCTCCTATATCGCCGACACATGAAGACGTGGATGAGTCCATATCCACTGCTAAAATACACAAGCTTCTGCAGAAACTATCAGACGAACAAGCCAAACACTTCGCAGACATCCGCAAGGACGTCTCAGAAACGAGAAGAGCTGTCGAGGCGATTGAGGGTAAGCTAGCCAACATGCTAACCAGGATAACTAGCGCGGAGGCTCGTCTTGATATGCTGGAGGAGGTGGAGAGGCAACGCGGCCTCTCGCACCCGGCCTCGGCTTCTGAGGTCGAAAAACTGAACGCCAAACTAACTGAGTACGAGGATCGGGAAAGGCAAGTAAATCTACGCATTTACAGGTTCCCGGAACGTGTTGAGGATAAAGATGCCATATCGTTTTTGAGGGTCACTCTCCCCAAAATCCTTCAGGATGACTTCCATGGGGGCTTAGATTTGGAGCGTGCTCATCGGTCGCTACTACCAGCTAAGCCCAGAGCCCCCTCAAGGCCATTCATCATGCGGTTCCTGAGGTTTCAACAGAAGGAGCGGGTGAGACAACTTGCTAGAGAGATCGGGGATGTCCGCTGGCAGAATCATAAGATAAGCTTCAATCAAGACTTCGCACGCAGGAGCGACAACACTCCTTCTTGGAGTGTAAACGTCTGCTTCACTCAGCCAACATCCCGTTTGGCATCGGCTATCCTGCAGTGCTCTCATTCACAACGCCAAGTGGGATAAAGCATCGTTTTGAAGATCCCAAGAAGGCCTTGAAATGCATCAAAAACCTTTGATTGTCCCCCGCCTTGCGCGGTGGTGCGCCCCCCCATTTTTGCACTTTTCAGAGTGTCTCCGGTAAGACAATGTAATCTATGTTTCGATCTCCATCTCCAGCACTTTGCTGATATTTTTTGCATTAAAGACAAAGACGGCACAATACAATGTGACCCAAAGAAAGTAAATGCCTCTTTTGCTTCATTTTATCAGGAGTTATATAATTCGGAAAGTAACTTTGACAAACATGTATGCGATATTTTCTTGAATGACGTTAAACTACCCCGCCTTAGTACTGTTGACTCCATAAAGCTAGATGGCCCTGTCACATTGCAGGAGTGTGAGGCAGCTGTCAGGGACATATATATATATATATATATATATATATATATATATAGGTAGGTATGTGAATATATGTTTTGTGCTCTATTTTTGAGGCGTATACATACCTGTGCGTACTGTCTCTTTAAAATAAAATAAAAATTTGATCACAAAAAAACTTTGAGCAGAACGTGCCATACAGTGGATGGTCCTCCGTCATAAGGCCATTGGTGAACCGCCTCCTAAAATGGAAAATATCCAGTCTCACCATTGACATCCATGGCTGAAACCAAGTGAGAACTGGACCCACCCCTATAACAATAAGCAACAGCCAGTAAATAAATGCATCTCTGTTTGTTTCCAGTTCAAACTGCATTGATCTCCTGCCAAAACTATTGTTTTATCAAATGTAATTGATAAGACACATCGCAACACAAATTGAAGGCAACACACCTGTCTCACTGCAGCAGTCTCTGTCCACATATATGGAATCTGGCTCTGGCTCACCAGCATCTCTGTACCTTTGGACGATGCCTTGACAAAGGTCATCAAGGCCAGCCACCTCACCAGCACTTCAGCACTTGCCCAAATTCGTTGCCGATATTTGACATCCATGAGGCTGTGCCCTCAATGCCACCAACAAGTTTTTTGTGATATACATAAAAAAAAATAATGTCTCAGAAATCATCAGCTATGCTAACAAACTGAATGGAATCAAGTTTACATAGGTTTACATTTACCTTCTTAGTAGAGTCCAGTTTCAAGATTCTACCAAACGTTGAAGTGATGACACCCTTCAACTCGTCAAGGTGACTCAGAATGTTGTTGGCATGAACCGTCTCAAACCACTGGGCCAGGGGCAGGGGACTGAAGGGTGGTGGTGGCTGATACACAGCTTCAGACTGGGTGAGGACACAGGTAGTCAATGGTCCACCTAGCCCACTCCTCACTGTGTATCTCCTGCAAGGCTTGCTGTAAATAGCTGGAGCTGTTCCCTGATGTTCTTGGGCGCAACATCGCAACACACCTCCTGTCCACTGCCAAATGGGTTGTGAGGACAGCTGATGGGAGGGATCGAGCTGTTTTAAAATGTCAATGCTCCAAGGGCAGACGGGAATCATGCATTTGCTGCACCTTGGATAGTCTCCACCCACCAGGTAATACTTCAAATCAATGTCAATTACCTCCCTGACTTCAGTGTAAATGCCAGAATGGTGCATCTTCCTATTGCATTTCAGAGGGATGCCCCACATCCGCATTGGAGCCCACAGGAACATCCGCTGGCGGAAATAATTATGTGGATCAGGAGGTGAGATGGATTTAGTGGGGCTGGGGGGATGAAACCAGTTCTGAGTTGTTTCAGCTGTCCAGTACTGTCATACAAAATGTGAGCGATCCACTCCTGGTCAGCTGGCTGGATGACTCTGGTGAACTGCTTTGGTAGAAAACACACCCAGTTTACCTCAGGAGGCTGCAGAGTGAGTGGGATGTGTGGTGGTGCCGGTGACGTCTCATGGGCTGTGGGAGGTGAGGGAACAGGGCAGGAACACAACTGTGTTGCGGTGTCGTCGGTGTCGTCTCTTGGGCTATGGGACTGGTAGGAGCAGCAACATCTGGGAGGTCTGTTGGACAGGTCAAAAGGTGACATTCCTCTAGGTGCTGTAATAATCCAACAGTCCCCCAGGCCTTTGCACCACACTGCTCACACTGCACATGGACGTGGTAGTATGACAGGTACTACGTGTAGTCCTCGCACATCACCTCCCGACTACACAGCAAGCATGTGACAGACTTCCCCTCGCTCATCCCGCACAGAGCCGGAGCTTTGTGACCTACACCGGTCTGTGGTCCTGGATCTTTAACAACTTTCCCAGCTGCTGCACTGGCCTGAGAACCTGTAGCTGCTGCATCTGCACTGGCCTGTGAACTCTCATTTGTTCCAGCTGCAGCGCTGGCAAGTGGAGCACTAAGCTGACCTGCAATAGATGCTGCTGTCCCTGCCTTCTATGCTGACTGGGAAAAACAAAACTGGGTTTACATTTAAAGTACATTACCCCTAAGTCTAACAATACTCTGCACCCAAATAATTACAAACTCACACTGTAACACTGAAAAAAAAAACAATAGAACTGAGGAGAAACCATTTTCCATTACATTTTCCAGTATATTTGCATCACATTACAGGTTTAATGATTCAATGGCATCGCTTACCTGGTGGTATCCACACTTGCAAGGGATCCTTTTCCCAAATATGTCTTGTTTGGGGACAGTAGTTTGACCTTTCAGTGGGGTCAGAGGACAATCAGCAAACCGCTGCATTACCGCCCTCCATCTCCTGGCCCCCAGCCTCTTGCCAGTTGAAAATTTGTACTTGCCCTGGGCATACAGGGACATCACACCTGCCCAGTAGGCATTTCCCAGTCTTTGTCATTTCTGCAGATATTAGGGACAAGATATGGAAAACAACAAAAATGAACCGTAACAGATGGAAATACTTCATCAACTACTGATCACCACAAGCAAGACTTTATTTCTCAATATTTCAGCAATATATGTCTATCAAATGAACAGTATAGCCTACCCTGTCAAATGACAAATATGTTGATTGGTAACAGTAATTAATTTCACCATTTATTTTAGTCAGAAAGTTAATCCATAGGTCACGCAATGCATAGGCTAGCTCTTCAACTATGGTCATCGTGCTGTCACTCGATTATTATAAAAGCACACAATATTACCTCAGGCGTTAACGGTTTTCACGTCAGGTCAACAACACAAAACATAGCTTAAGATGACCACCACTTATCGTAGAAAAATCTCTTAAACCATGACGACATTAACAGACCAAACAAATAAACAAACAAACAAATAAACAAACAAACAGCTAGCTTACGTTACCCTACCTAAAAATGGTTTACATCAGGTCTATACTGAAAATAATTAAACTTACACAAATAAATGCCATACAATCCCAATGTGTTAATGTAACAGAAAGAAAGAGACTAAATGTATCACAGTTTAATTAGAAAAGTTCACAGCAGCGGTCAGCTTAACGTATGGGGCTAACGTTAATGTTATCTCAGTCGTTACGTTACCCTTTCAACATTATTTCCCATGTTAATCTAAGGGATAAAGCAAAACCTACTAAAAATTATTAAGATTCACCCCTTAAAATGATATATCATAACATTAGCCTTTTGGATGATTTGAAGTCTGATGAAGATAATACTATTATCATAACAAGTACGTACCGTAGAATGATACCTGAGCGTCAAGAAGTTTGAAACCTGTGACTAAATGGTGGCCATCCAATCAGCGCTGAGATTTGCATGACAACCTTACGCTGTATGATGGCAAAGGTCACTGGGGACTACTCATTTCTCCGACTCTCCATTGTTCTGACCTCTCAATAACCCAAAAAATTCCCTTTGGTCCTACAGCCCGCTAGTCCGACATCCTGCTGGTGGCAAAATTAAAACTCCCACTATGGCCATGCCAAGACCCGCCCTACGAAGCAGCTCGATTGGTTGGGGTTAGGCATTAACCTCAAGTGGTTAAGGTTAGGATAGCCGATTTGGTTAGGGGATAGGACCTGTACAAATGGGGTTATGTTACCTTGCGTAAGCATGGACGCCTGGCCAATAAATGCTATTGAAGGGTGGGTCTTGGCGTGGACATAGTGGGATTTGTAATATTGCTCGTCGGACTAGTGGGCTGTAGGGCTTTTTGGGTTATTGAGAGGTCGGAACAATGGAGCGTCGGAGAAATGACATGGCACCAAGGTCACCAATCAGACAACCGTGCGTCGAGGCAGCAATTGTTGATTGGATGCGTCGCAACATCGTTTCTTAGGAACTGATTGGCTGTTTTACCGCATATGTTAGCAATGTTCGGGTCTGTGCTAGGACCTCCAGCCACCTCGTCTGCCTTCATGTGTTTCAAAGTAAAGGTCCGATCCAGGTCACACCCTCAGTCTTTACATAGGCCTAGTAAGTCTAGAAAAATGCGGAATGGAGTAAATGAGGAAGATACGATCTAGACGGAGCTAGATTGCTTAGCATGCAAGAGGTAGTGGGTTTGATGCTTTCATTCTCCAGAGGGATTTAGATTATTCTGTTTTTTACTTGCCACCAATTAAACAGAAACCTGCAAGTTTTGTTTAAATTCACACCGTTAATCACGTGTTTAAAACAGCGACCGTTTCACTATGTGCACCTGTCTCTTGTAAAAGGACATGTTGAAACAAAAGTATGTTCCTCGAAACATAATTGAGACTGCAGTTTATGCCTACCATACAATAGAAGACTTGGAACAGACTTTGAAAAGAAAAGTCTGACACCATCTCACATCTAAAGACAATCATCTCACATCTAACGTTAAAGACGTTAATATGTGAGATGATATATGTAAAGACTACAACTAGATTTGTTTTGAAAAATATAACCAAGCTAGCTAGCTACTGCTAGCGTTAGCTGGTAATTTAAGGGAAAGTTTGCTGATTTTCTGTTCTGCTGTACATGCAGATGAATGTCTCCAGTACCCGGAGGTCTGTGTTTATCCGCCAGTAAAACTCCTGTTGGATGAGTCTCTTCAGAAGGGTTAAAAATTGGCAAATTTTCCTCTTTAGCGTTAAGCATAGCGCCGCACCATAACAACCATAAAAAACACTGGCTCTAGCCATTTGTTGCTTCCTGTTGGTGCTGGAGGGACAATGTTTGATTTTGTCGGAACTTCCAGAAGGTAAAAAGACTGACTGGGACTGAGTTTTATGACCACCTTACATCAAACGATGGAGACGACATGAGCCTGAGAGTCTTGCTAGAGTTGGCCTCAACTCTCAGGATTTCATTCAGAGGAAATTAGTCTGCGATGGTGGAATCGCTTGAAAAGTCACTTGGTGTAAGGTCTGCATTAGTTGCATGGGAACATAATCCTTTAGGTCAGGTTTCATGATCAGTAGGCTATGGATAGAATGAATTATTGCAGGAAACAAAAAACTGTTTTAACGTACATATGGGCATGTGAGTATTGTATAAAAAACATATCCTTAAAAAAAAAAATTCTACCAAGTTAATTGCCTTCTTTTGGGTCATACGTTCTGTTTCCTGTTATTAACCTACAGAGATCATATATAACATTCCTGCTGTTTACAAACAAGAAAACCACATGCAAGATGTCTACCGAAGAAACACATAGGATTACATAGCTACAGTGATATAGGCAAAGTTTAATTAATAATTAAATAAATAATTTAACAATAAAAAAATGATTTATCAGCTGGAGGCGATTTTCAAAGGAGATTCAACAGCGTGCACAGCAGTGAGTCACTCGCTAACATCTGTTTGTGTTTGCTCCCTGAAAATCTAATCTTTCCATCTAAAGCATCACTCTGTGTTCTCCATCAGACTGCAATTACATCGACAGGCGGCTGTCGCACTGAAACCCTACACAGCTAGACATTCTAGAACAGCAAATACTGACTAACTGTTGTTTGAAAACTGTGTGTCCTTACACCAGATATGAACATCTGCTTACAGACAGAGCTGTCTTAGCTCACTGGTTTCAAGGAGAAAGTTATTCAAATTCAGGGCTCTGACGGTTCAAGTGGGAAAGACATGAGACCCCTCTGAGTCATCTTGGTTATTTGGTCCTCACACTCCCAAAAACAAGCACAATCGCTTACAATTTGCAACTTATCAAATCAGTAGCTAATTAGGGTAAACATAGTCTTGCATTGCCAGACCTATCTCCACTGCGCTGCGGAGGAAGGTCTGGCTAGTCCACACAACATTCCTGGGTAGGCCGAATAAACGGTCAGGGGCTGTTTGCATTTCTTTAAACCAATCGCAATCGTCTTAGAGCTAAGCACTGGACGCAGCGATGGTGGCTATTCAAAATAGTCTCGGGAAAGACATTTGCACCCCACAAAAGAAAACGCCACATACAATATTAAATGAAGTTAACCCTTGTGTTGTCTTCCCGTCAACCTTGAAAAAAAAAGTTTGTTTTTGCTTTTTCCAACGTTTTAAATTGTAAAAAGTTGCCTGTAACGTTGCTCAGAGGTTCGGGTTAATGTTGCTAGATCCGACCAGAGTTTAAAGTTAACTCAAAGAAAGCCGAAAGTGAGGGACATCCGGCGAAATTTCCGGCGGCACCGGAACTATCCCATAAATGAACCATCACCGATATTGACTAGGGTAAACAAAGTTAAACTTCCACAGATTATTTGATTCTTTCTTTGGGATTTCTCAGGAGTCCAACGCTCCATCACCATTAGGATTAGCTCTGTCAGGATTCTGGTGTTATGGATGTATATGAATGCTTACAATATATACTATACTGTATGACCAAAGTATGTGGACACTGCATAAACATACTTTTACATACTTTTGGTCTTGGGCTGTTTTTTTTTTGTTTTTGTTTTTTGTCCCTTTCCTGTTTCCACATCACAATGTCACTGTGAGCAAAGCCAGCTCCATAAAGAAATGGTTTTCCTTGTTTTGTGCGGACGGACTTGACTGGCCTGCACAAAGCCCTGACCTCAACCCCATCCAAGAAGTTTGAAATGAACTGGAATCATAACTGCGAGCCAGGAGTCAGACCTTTTCACCCAACTAATGCTCTTGTGACTGTATAGGAGCAAATACCTGCAGAAAACCAGAAACCAGAAGAGTGGAGGCTGTCATAGCAGAACATTTATGTTCATGGTGTCCGGAATACATGACCAGCTATCAAATATGGGTGGAATGTACACATGTCCACATACTTCTGCCATATAGTCCAATTGGCCAAATGTCATCTCATCTGAGATATGAGGCCAGCTCAAGATGAGCCAGGTCTGCGCAGAATCGATCGCTGACCCAATGCATGCCGGTTAGATTTGTGTCCGACTTGATCCCGACTTGCTCTGACGTCATGCACACATGGGCAATGATCAAGTTTAAGGCGGCTGCAGTTTTAAGAGCCTGGCACTGCAGTTGCTCTCCACCAACTGCAAGACCCATGGCATGATGGGAAATGATCCAACTGCTAATTGGTTCAGACATGAAATATAAACTTTTCATTGTTTTTTATTTGGAGAAATTTTGATTGATATTTGTCTGGTTTGAAGGCTTATACTGTTAACAGATCACATATTGTGTGGCTGATGGAGACGTTTAGTAGTTAGAGAGACTTAATCCGTTCAGATTAGAGATCATCTATATTAAAATCAGCAATAGATCGCCTGCAGAGCATTAAAACAGGCTACTGTCATAATCAAAACAATTGGAGACTGCATAGACGCTAATATATAGGTCTGATAACATTTTAATAAATCACAGCTTTACACAGCTCATCTCCAATGAGCCTATGGATAGCTGATATTGCTGTACGCAGATTGAAAAAGAGCCTTGGTTCTTTGTTCTGTTAATACATATACTTGTGTACATATATATGTACACTAGTTTTCATTTTGGAGGCATCAAAGTCTCTAAATTTCGCCTGAAAAGTGTGCAGACATATTCAAACTACCACACACACACACACACACACACACACACACACACACACACACACACACACACACACACACACACACACACAAACACGGCCTTACAGACATATTTTCACATTAAGAGATGTAAGCTAGCTAATTGGAGCAGACACCCAACAGAAAGTGCAGTGCAAGTGCAGAGGCAAATGTGTCACCAGATTTATTAAAGCTGCTCTGCTGTTTTGGCTTGAGAACGAGGCTTTTAGCCTTCAGAGCCCAAATGTGTTGGGACACCACTTGCTTGCTCGCAGCACTGCCCTTTGAACAGTTTAAAATGGAGATTTAATACATGTAAGAAACAACCCATATGGCATTCTAATGTATCATCTAATAAATTGTAATTTCCCTTGCGGGATTAATAAAATATGTGAGATTCAAAAAAAAATCTAAATAGCCTTATGAACAACAATAACAATGAAGAGGTTTAAAAAAATGTCAAGTGACTGAGTAAACAAAGTACATCCACAGTCAAGCAGTTTTTGTTCAGAGGGAGGCTGTGCTGCTAATCATAATGTAAAACAAAAAAGATCAAAATCAAAAAATTCAGACTTTGTTCAAAGGGAAACATGACCTGTTAACAAAATTTAGATGTTTGAAACAATTTGAAACCCTTACATAGTAAAGGATTTCTAGATTACTTTTTCCAACTCTGACCGTGTACCCATCGTAGTGAGTGCTAGTATTGTAGCTGGTGGTTTCGTGGAAGATTTGTGAAATACAAGGGCTCCGAACCAAACGACCTCCAGGCCCCCACAATAAAAGTCGGCTGCGCTACACACCCATCCACCACCCCGGCCTTCACACCCTTACTTTCAGCCTTTACTACATATAAATACATAGGACACACTACGTTTAGCTTTAGCACTAAATGTTGGCATTCAACGTTAATCTGGAGGTGTGGAATAGTCTCTAATGGACATAATTTTCAGGACACTGGGCTGACTACGCACGGTGTTATGTGCATATATTATGAGCCATCACTGGGCCTGTGTAGACAGCTGTATTGATCAAAACTAAAGCAGTACAACAGATCCTGTCCTCTGGACTGATTCTTTGCCGTTTCAAGGTATGTTTGCAAAGATTTTTTCAACAAGCCTGTACCTCAGCAGCCAGACTTTGTGGTATTTTGCTCATTTCTGTATGGGCTTCTGTTACTAGATTGTGACTCTTAATCTGTCTCTGGCTTTTACATTATCAGCAATATTTTCCTCTTAAGCGAGAACCCCTATAAAAATAGCTCATCACTTCACATCACACAAAGTTAGCAGTGAAATGAACCTACATTAGTCATGTTACAGCAAAAGAACTACAATTAGATGGCTGCTTAGTTTATATTCCACACGTATCCTCCAGGCTAAATAACTTGAATGTAGCTTTATAGATGTAATTATCATGTACTGTTGTAATTAAAAACAGGCAGCTGGAAATGTCATTAGTTTTCCTCAGAGAGGGGGTTCTTAAGGCACGTCAATTCATCACAAAGAATAGTAGTATTCAAAAATAGTTGAGAACCCCATGCTCTAGATAACCTGTTGAGACATTTCCGGAGCTCACAGTGGCCTGTAGTTTAGATATCATTTTTAAACATCTAAAACCACTTTTCGGCCATTCATCTGTGATTCTGATGGAGCCAGATATCCCAACGCCCATGTTGTTATTTATTCGACAGACGCATTTCTGTCACTATTAATTTGCCACATCTCAAAACAGGCCTGCTGCAGCTGGACGGGGACAGGCAGGGAAAACAATGACTGGAGGCAGCATATTGCATGTTGAAGGAAGAATTAAATGAGCATAAGCCCTGTGGCTTCATGTCCTAGGTCATCTGTTAATTTTTCATGGGTGCTTCACTAATTTATGAGGACATCTGTTTTTGCATCTTCCATTTTATAAGTCCCATGTTCGGCTGTTATGAGAGACTCCAGCTGCAAACTGATTAGACGTGACTTTGGAGGAAAATTTTTGCACAAACATGACATAGACACACATACACATGCTGGCATATGTTGGCCTGTTACTATAAATTACAAAACTAAAATGTAAGCCCAATTAGTGCTCCCTAGAGAAGATAGCCTACTAAAATGCGAAACGAGTAACGTACTGATGATTTTACTAACATTAGAGCATTGCCAATAGTGGGGCTAAAAGGGTTTGTCCTTAGGGTGGTATTACAGGAAAGGTCAGGGGGTCATCAAAAGCAAAGGGTTGATCCCAAGTGTGACCTATGTGAGATGTCTTGTGTATCACTCGGAGCCAGTCAGTTTGGTAATAGCCAGTTTAATCAGCCTCTGCCTGCATTTACAATGGAAGAAAACAGTGTGTGAATGCTCATCTCAAAGGACAACAGCAAGCATGCTCTGTCTCGTTGGAAATCCTCCATTGCTGTGAGGAATTTTTCACCTCTACAACCTAATTTTCTCTGTGCAAAACTTTGACACTTTAGCGAAGCAATCTACATGAATAATAAATGTACATTATGTAATTGAAATAAATAAACAAAATATAAGCTGTTCTCTTGCAAATTAACAAAGAGTCAATATTGTAAAATTGTAAATTCTATTGTATTGTTACACTGTACACTATTTTCTTTATATTCTTACCGTCAACTCTATATTTTTATTCTTAATGTGTTGTACTTTGAGAGCAAAGATTACCGGAGTCAAATTCCTTGTTTGTCTATGCAAACCTGGCCAATAAAGCTGATTCTGATATATAAATAATAATATGCCTTCTTCATACTGGACTGTTACTTTTTATCCTTTTCAGTATTTTAACAGTTAACAATAATAATTATGTGCTTGACTTTTCCCACAGTATAAAACATCAAGCAGATCACAAGTAAATATGTCAGTACAAAACATTTCACCACTGACTACAGCAACATACAACATACTGCAACATACCTCCATTTACAATAGAAGATAACAGTGTGTGAATGCTCATCTCAAAGGACAACAGCAAGCATGCTCTGTCTGGAAAGATGGCACATGTAGGTGCTAGTTAGCATACAGAAAATATATTTCGAGTGGTAAAACATTAATAAAACAGCTGGTAACTAAATACAACCATTGCCAAATAAACTTCAGACAATTATTATATCTGACCAAACAACCTGGGTCAACTTTGAAGTGCTTTTCAAGTAGTTAACGCTATATTGTCCACAAGCATTCACAGACATGTTACCTCGTTGGAAATCCTCCGTTGCTGTGAGGAATTTCCCATAATGCTGCGCTACAACTACTCGATGCAGATACAAATTAGTAGATGGCGTAGTTGTGCCAATTTAGTGGAATTTAACCTGAACCCATTCAACTATGTTACACAAGCATCCACTCTGTCAGGTATCATAGACTGCAAAAAAAAAAAAAAAAAAAAAAAAAAAAATATATATATATATATATAAACCATCTTTGGGAAAAATGTATTTAACGTGTACTTTGACTTTTTAGTTGCTATGTCCCATCCATTAACATGGAGTATTGTCATGGTGAGCGTGTTGGTTTTCAGGGGAGTATTTATCTCAAAACACCCCTGTACTCTTGGCAGGACCGAAAACTGCCCTTCGTTAAACGCAAAAAAATATTTCGACTTTCGTCAAGAAGATCACTATGTAAACACTAGGAATACTCTAAAGCCTGTTACAAAGTAACCTACCAGGAACGTGTGCCAGATGAAGTCATGGAGGGAGGGGAACAACAATGCCCAGCCAGACATGAACTGGGGATGTTGCTGTTTATGGTCAACGCCTTAACCCCATGTCATTAGGGTGCCCAAACTTGTTTTCTGGCTCCTGTCACGGACAGTGGGCAGTAAACCTAAATCCAGGCTTCAAAACATTTCTTCAAAATCTGCCTAACACATGCTATATATGTTTTTATTGTTCTATCATGACAGTCTAAATGACATTTCAGGGGTTGTCGCACCCCTAGAAGAAAAAAAAAAATATTGAAGTTAATTGCCACATTTGCCTTTAAGGTGTGACATTTGTAGACAATGAAAAATAAAATCAAAACATGAGCTATCTGCAGTTTCAGTCCCATACTGGTTAAACCCTAACTGACACACTTGCACACTGACACCCTTATCCATGTCCAGGCTGACTGTGCGGCGGGGTTATTACAGCCGAGGAGATAAGGCAGGATGCAGACCTGTGCTATAATAGCTATGAGCTTATCTCTGCAACAACAGTTCCAATAACAGAGAACAGCTCGAACCAGGAGCAGACCTGCTGCCATTGTCTCCCTTTTATTTCTTCAACACCAGCCATCTTAATCCCTAAAGACCATATACGTATGATGTGGGTGGAAACTACATTCTTCCGACTATTGCAGAGCAGTTTTGCTGTGTGGAGGAGGACGTGTTTGTTGTGGTTCTCCTTATTGTTTACCAGTGTTAACAAGAGGGAGGCTTAATAATGCAATGTAGAGACACTTGCTGTGTTCACTCCACATGAGAAGACTAATTACTGTAAATCTAATCTGCAGGAGAGGCCTATATCTAATTACATGGAAATAAAGGCTCAGTGTGTTTCTGCCGTGCTGTTAGTTTGATTGTGCATGAACGGACATATACGCTCTCATCTCGCGCTCTGTTTCTCCCATGTATATCTCTATGTGTGCATTTCTCCCCAGGCGCAATCCTATCCAGGACCTACATGTGTGTTCATCAAAAAGAATCAATACCATACAGCTTAAAATAGCAGCTTCTGTCTTTGCCGATCGGATCCCGCTGACAATCCTCAGCCATCCTCTAGATTCAAACAAAGGAAATAATGAAGAGGGGAAAGTACAAATATTTGTTGCAGAGGGAGAAAGTAGGCAGAGAGTAGCCCCAGGTCAAGCTGTTGTAAAGGTATCAGCCCATGAGCTGTTATTAAAGCAAATCCGCATCTGTATCTTGTATCTTGCACGTATTGTAACTTGATTAGGTCATGCAAATGCAATAGCCAATGATCTCATGGAAGCAGTGTATGTACATATTTATATATATCACCACGAGTGTAGTGTGATGTGGAGGTTCTCTGGTCAAACTACTGTGGGACTAACTGACATGAAGAACTCAGAAAACTAGATCATAGATCTTCAACAGGGAGTCCGGGACCCCTAGGGGGTCTTCACAGTTACTGCAGGGGGGGGGGGGCGCCAATTTATACGTTTCCAAGAAAATTCAAATATCTTAATATGATTACAACATATTTTTTGCAATATTATTAGCAAATACAAATCAGCTCCACAACTTGTGAAAACCACCCACTGATGATAGGATTGCTAGTCAATAGGTAGTCACTAAGATCCACAGATACAGTGAATCCTAAGGATTCACATCTATGTTTTACATCAAATGATGATTTATAAAAACATGCCAACAATTATTTGAATAGCTTAGTATTCTATGCACTTGAAAGGTATGAATAAAGGCCTTAGGCTGCCCACAAGTTATTGTGTATCAACAAAGGGTTGAAAACACACTAAATTGCCATTCTTTTAACCTTTTTCTTTGAACAGAGAGCGCCATCTAGTGAGCTCAGAAAATAAAGACAGTGGTTCGCCAAGCTTCATTTGACCATCACTAGTATGTACTCCATATACCTAGACAGCTAAAGAGATACGTAGAGATTAGTCAGACCAAGCGCCTTGTGTTTTGTCCTGAAAGTTTCAGATGTTGGTGAAGATTTTGTATAATAATAATACATTTTTTTTTATTTTTTTTTATCACATTGGTACTAGTATCGCAACTATGTGGTAAAATGTCACAACTTTTAGTACAAAACTCCAAACTCATCACTCTTGTAACACAGCCATACATTTAACAACTTGCCATTGTGCATTCATTTGGATCAAGTTTTTTTGTGAAATGTAATGAGAACATATGGTTTAATCACCAAAACAAAACATAATGATGTCTTTTCAGTTTAGTCATTTTAACTACCAGTGAATCCACTATCAAACAAGGCAAGATACATTTTTCAAATCGCCGTTAAAGTACATTTACTCAAGTACTATACTTAAGTACAAATTTTGAGGTACTTGTAATAGGCCTACAAGTCCAGCTGAAATGATTGGTCGATTAAACACTTTTTAACACAGTTTCTAAAATGTTAGGATTTTTCTGCATTGAGTACTTTTACTTTTAATATTTTAAGTACTTTTTCCTGATGATACTTACATACTTTTACTTAAGTAAAATTTTCAATGGAGGACTTTTACTCGTAACAGAGTATTTTTTACAGTGTGGTTATAGTACTTTTACTTATGTAAAGGTTCTGAATACTTGTTCCACCTCTGATTGTGGTTACCACTAGGTGCAATCAATTTGCAATAACGAGTATTCATTATGTGAGGTTACATGTTATTCAGATGGTCATACATACACATAGTTTATATAGCTGATAATAAAGTGGAAGGAAGTGGAAGGAAGCGGAAAGAAGTGAAAGGAAGCGAAAGGAAGCGGAAGGAAGCGGACATCGGCGAAAATACATGCATCCGGCGGAATTTCCTGCGGCACCGGAGAAATCCCGGAAGTGGTATAAACATAATAACATGGTGAATGCATGGCAGCAGTCTCCTGTTCAGTTATGAGGCACAGCAAACCTTTGGTGCTGTTTATCACACAGTAAATTAAAGAATGTAAATCCAATTACTGTGGAGAATATAAATGAAACACATATGATCACACATGAACATCAATCTAGTGTCGTGGTGGTGATATCAGTGGGTAAAATCTGACACGGAACTGTAAATCAAAAACCGTTTGATTTATTTATGTTATCCCTCTTGCATCAAGTATAAATCCAACTTAACGATCCCTTAAGGTGCAATCACATTTGCTTTCAGTCCATCAAACATTTCCCACACTCAATACCAAAAAGAATGTGCTGTCACGTGGCCAATGTAAGTAATACAGAAATATTGAGCAGAGTGATCACAGACTGTTAACAATCTCGGAGAGTGTGCATCAATATGCAGGGGCGGAGCGAGGGGGTGGCTTCTGGGACTCCAGCCCTGAATGTTTTCTCAAAAGCGCTGAATGTTTTAGGGTTTTCAAATAACTTAAACTTTCATGTCATTTTCTCATAGTCTCTCTGACTGGACCAGAATATCAATGAAGCATAAGTTCTGTTATTGTGGAAATGTCGCCATTTATTCGGTGAACTCTAGTAAAAATAGGTTTCAAGATAAGTGAAGCTTATATACCTATGTTATGCAACTTAAAAATAGTAACATCAGACAATGTTTGCTTTTCTTTGGGGGGCAGGAGTAAAATTGTTGTAATATGGTTTCAGAATGATGTAGACAGTTGGAGAACAATTAGACTGGATTAGACTAGGATGGTTCTTTTTCTTGGCGACTATCAATATTAAATTTTCTCAAATGGCTTGACCAATAGTGCAAATAGTACAATTGGACCTTCCGCTAGATTTGGGATGAACACCGAATGTTTAAGTCTGGCTCAACCCCTGATATGCATCAAGACAACACTTACTGGCCAATTGTGTTTGAACATTAAAGCTCCACCTGAATCTCAGACTGAAACAGCAAACCCATTCTTGAATTTGTGAGTCACACTGGCTTATAGTGAAGTGAATAAAAGACAGATTGAGTGCATTCTGCTACTTGGGCGGAGTGATATGCTTTGCAGCACCTGAGAAGCCCCGAGCAGAGAGTAGCAATGCTTTGCCTTTCTGAGAATATAGTTCCCAGTTTATATACGGTTAGAAGATGGCTGTGTCTCATGTGACCTTGTTATTTGTACACGCTGTGACTATACAAATCACAACATGTAAATAGGAACATGGTGGCGTTATTTTGTCACTTATTGGGAGCAGCAGGCAGGTTGGAACCAGTTACCTTCAGGATCCGTGCTAGGCTAGGCTACCGATGGAACCGTCGGACAGAGTTACAACACGCACGGAGATGACAAGGGTATGTATGGACTTATCTAACTCTGGGGGTTACAGTGAATAAGCTAATGTCCCAATAAGTCGGTGTGTTCCTTTAAAAATGGATAGATTTTAAATTTTTTGGAATCCAGATAGAGTGAAGAATCTTTGAGGATTATGGAAATACTTTCCGAAGAACAATACGATTGTCAAACCACTTGTTTACTTTATTTTTTAGGAAAAAGGATTTAAGTTAAGATAAGTTTTGTTAACGCTATCAACCACTCAGCTAACAATGACGCACAAGCGTGGGATATGTCACATGGCTATGATTTTAACCACTACAACTTCACTAATTTGTCACATCAAGCATGTAGAGGCGTTTCTTTCCTCATTGAAGTCACATGATTTGCACTGGAAAGGCGAAAACGTTTAGCAACACCAGTATGGTGTCCTAATATTTACCACCATATAGCCTAAAGAGCAGTGTCAAGCATTAACACACACCACCAGTGGCAGACAGCTGGAAGAAGAAGAAGAAGAAGTGTGTGTTTTAGGGGAAATTAATTTTCCAGCATTCGTGTTTATGACATTAGCCGCCGCCAACAGCCGCCAATCCTGCCACTGATCCGACAAACAAACCCTGATTTACAGCCTGTCACTCTGAGCACTCTGACTGAGAAATGTTCCCAGCAGGGGCTGGACGCAAACCTTTCCACATTGATCTGTGTCTGCCCACAGTCAATGATTAATGTTCCTGTCAGGAATCAACTGACATACATACACACACACACACACACACACACACACACACACACACACACAGCTTTACTTTGAAAAATGTTAAAATAGCTGGGCGCAAAACAGAACTTTTCTTTCAATAAAAAAAACAAAGAAAATGGTATGCTAATAGCATAACAGAATGTGCTTTCATTCACACCTGAATCCGTTTTTTTTTTTTAGTCAAGACCCTTCTTCTCAAAGTATGGCCCAAGAGTCTCACTATGCTGCAGCTGAAAGCAGAAGTTGTAGAGCACAGGCCTGCTTCACAGCCGGCTCTCATGGATAACTTCTAATGGGTATTATTGCCTGCATAATTGGAAAACTCATTAAAAATAAATCAACAATAGTGCTTAGCTCTACAGTCATAATAGCTCAGCCATCAGTTGCCTGTTCATTCGAGACGCGATGGCTGTAGAAAATAGAAAAGTTTACCCAAAAAAAAAAAAACATCATAGAAAAATTAGTGTTTTGTCTTTAGCGGGGCATGCCCAGGAAGTCACAATAAACTAGTGGCATTCACACCACACTATACTAACAGTCGTGAGAAGCACTCCAGGCCACGATTGTTTTTATTACTCTATACACTCTCTATAAAAGGTTTGCCATTGATTTGATCAAAGATTAATTTGAATTCATATAAAAATGTACTTTTGGGTCATCACTTTCTTTAGATGCCAAGAGATTGACGTTCAAGTGCCGCATTTTAAAAGCAAGAGGTAAACCCTTTCACTAATTACCTGTCCACTGCTCCAATAGCGGGCATGTTGCCGTCCATACAGATGAGTCTTCACTGGGGGTTTAAAGGAGGGGTTCAGCCATAGAGAATGGGCTGTGCTTTTATAGTAATAATGCAGATTAGAAATCACAAAAATGATATGAGTCACTGGGCTTCTGTGCTGGCTGAGCAGAGATGACTCTTGTTCCCTATAATGAGATCCAACAGCTATTCCCAGCGTTCGCTTCTCAGGCTGAGGTCTCAAACTGATGAATACAAGGGCTCCCATACGATCCAGCTTTCACAGTCCATCATGTTTAGAAAAATAAATGTATCTCCCTCTATTAGTTTAAGTTTATTTCATAAAGTGCTTCACAAAGACAAAAGCATTTGTATAGAAGCATAAAACACACATATACTGTATACATAGATATGGTAGAAATACAACACGATTCACGCAGAAACAAGTTGAGACACAAATTGAAAGAATGCTGGTTAAACACAAGTTGGGAATACACTTTACACTGTATACTGTACACTCACCTAAAGGATTATTAGGAACACCTGTAAGATTTCTCGTTAATGCAATTATTTAATCAACCAATCACACGGCAGCTGCTTCAATGCATTTAGGGATGTGGTCCAGGTCTAGACAATCTCCTGAACTCTAAACTGAATGTCAGAAAGGGAAAGAAAGGTGATCTAAGCAACTTTGAGTGTGGCATGGTTGTTGGTGCCTACAATCTGCTCAGTTACTGGGATTTTCACGCACAACCATTTCTAGGTTTTACAAAGAATGGTCTGAAAAAGGAAAAACATCCAGTATGCCAGCCCGGTCTCACAGCAGTTCGTGTAAATGTCACGTTATTTTTAATCTATTCATACGTGTTCACAGGGACGTTTTCCTTGTTTTTTACATGGTGGCCAGCACGAAAATGTGAAGTAATGTATTTCAATGGGAAGCATATTTCGTGGTCACAGCACGAAAATGGTAGGGAGTAGTATAAAGAGCTGAAAATCCGCATAGGGAGGCTGGTCGGGGTGGTGGATGGGTCAAACAACACAGGACTTTTACCCTGGCGAGCGGGGATCGCGTCCCGCGTGTGGCGTTTTGTTTCCCGTAGTCTTGCTAATCACAACCGTCCCGTTATTGTTGCGCGTCCCCAGCGGCCGTCCCCCGTGGCCGTCTCCCGGCGTGTGAGGCGCCCTTTCCCCATAGTGTTTTTCCTAAACTCAACCTCCGCCATCCCGTTATTGTCGCGCGTCCCCTGCGGCCGTCTCCCGGCATATGGGGCGTCCTTTTCGGCCGCCTCCTGGCGTGTGAGGCGTCGTTTCCCCGTAGGGTATTTTGTGCTGGCCACCACGTAAAAAACGAGAAAAACGTCCCCATGAACACATATCAATAGATAATATATATATATATACATATATAATAGAAAACTTGACATTTACACGAACTGCCGTGAGTTTGGGTTGAGTATGCGGCAGTCCTCTGGGCGAAAATGCCTTGTTGATGCTAGAGGTCAGAGGAGAATGGGACAACTGATTCCAGCTGATAGAAGATCAACTTTGACTCAAATAACCACTCGTTACAACCG
Source organism: Sander lucioperca (assembly GCF_008315115.2). Taxonomy (NCBI): domain Eukaryota; kingdom Metazoa; phylum Chordata; class Actinopteri; order Perciformes; family Percidae; genus Sander; species Sander lucioperca. Next base: position 40,686,023 of record NC_050182.1, read on the forward strand.
AGGTATGCAGCAAAGCATTTGTCAAGCCTCAACACGAACACCCTTGAGGCCGATGGGCTACACCAGCAGAAGACTCCACCGGGTACCACTCATCTCCACTAAAAATAGGAAAATGAGGCTACAATTTGCACGAGCGCACCAAAATTGGACAGTTGAAGACTGTAAAAATGTTCTGGTCTGGTCTGAGGAGTCTCGATTTCTGTTGAGACATTCAGATGTAGATGGTCAGAATTTGGCGTAAACAGAATGAGAACATGGATCCGTCATGCCTTGCTACCACTGGGCAGGCTGGTAGTGGTGGTGGAATGGTGTGGGGAATGTTTTCTTGGCACACTTTAGGCCCCTTAGTACCAATTGGGCATCGTTTAAATGCCACAGCCTACCTGAGCATGGTTTCTGACCATGTCCATCCCTTTATAACCACCATGTACCCATCCTCTGATGGTTACTTCCAGCAGGACAATGCACCATGTCACAAAGCTCGAATCATTTCAAATTGGTTTCTTGAACATGACAATGAGTTCACTGTACTAAAAAGGCACCCACAGTCACCAGATCTCAACCCAATAGAACATCTTTGGGATGTGGTGGAACGGGAGCTTCGTGCCCTGGATGTGCATCCCACAAGTCTCCATCAACTGCAAGAGGCTATCCTGTCAATATGGGCCAACATGTCTAAAGAATGCTTCCAGCACCTTGTTGAATCAATGCCACGAAGAATTAAGGCAGTTCTGAAAGCGAAAGAGGGTCAAACACGGTATTAGTAGGGTGTTCCTAATAATCCTTTAGGTGAGTGTATATCAATCAAATACAAATGTATTGATAGATTGATAAGAGTCAGATAAGAAGAGTTTATGACTGTTTCAAGTATTCAATTCAATGAAATTGTATTTATAGTATCAAATCATAACAAGAGTAATCTCAAGACACTTTACAGATAGAGTAGGTATAGACCACACTCTATAATTTACAAAGACCCAACAATTCCAGTAATGACCCCCAGAGCAAGCATTTAGTGCAACAGTGGCGAGGAAAAACTACCTTTTACGGAGAAACCTCGGACAGACCCAGGCTTTGGGGTGTGATGAACAGTGGCAATTATAGTCACAGTAAAGATAATGGAACTATGACTAAAAATAGTTGTAGTAGTTCATGGCGTAGCAGGGCACTGCAGGGCGTTAAATGGTGTTGCAGGGAGTAGCAGGGCACTGCAGGACGTAGCAGGGCGTAGTATGGAGCTGTAGTCAGGATGTGGTTAGCCTAGCTTAGCATAAAGACAGGAAGTAGGGGCAGACTGCTAGCCTGACTCCTTCCAAAGCAAAAAAAAAACAGGCTTAGTCCACACTTACACGAGAATTTAAAAAAACACATGAACACACAGGAAAATGCAAAAACACAATTGAAGCGCTATTAAGAGGATGCCAAGCCAACAGGCAGCGGTGTAACCCCAGTTGTGCAAAGAAGAAGAAGAAGAAGAAGAAGATGTTAGCCAATCAGAAGCCTGAAAAAAGCTGTTACTGGAAGATTACCCAACAACTAGATGTCCGACGGCCCAAAACAGGCGACATTAGCAGCGGGTCTGTCTTGTGGCAGTGATGAATTATGTAGCAGTTACCTCTGTAGCGCATTCTGACTCCCCCCTTCCACAATACAATGGAAGAGTAACTGTACATTTACGTGCACATGTCCTGTAAATATAAGTCGTGCTAGCAAGCCTGTTAGGGACTGTTTGTTATTTAATTAAGGGTCCACCGGAGGAGTTTTGTGGCCTCTAACCTAAAAAGACATGACCCTCCCCTCGTCAGTAATAATTTTCCTATGACCCTCCAAAACGATTTGAAAAAGAGGCACAACCCTCCCCTTGCATGCAAGTTTGCACTTAGCAAAGAAGTACAGACACCATTTGATTTTTACAGCCATGATGTACAGGAGTTAACCTCTGCATTCTCATCTTACACATCACACTTCTTTGTTATGGTGTGGTGGCCATTTCAGTAGATTTACTCACTAACATTGTTGTGGAAACACAATAAGCATGGAAACTAAATGCACACTTCATGCATTACTGCATTACTTCAAATACTAAGTTACTCCTCTAGTAAACTAGTATTCATATGAAATAAAACAATAAAACATTGAGACCATTCAGCAAAGGACGCTGGGATATAACCAATTCAACACTGGTTGCTATGGACTTGTCACTATCGTCATTGTATATTTTAGCACATAGGTAAAGCTGCCGAAGCTGAACATTATATTCCAAAACACATATGTTTATTTTTAAAGTTTTTAAGTTACATTGTAACAATTTAACAATTCGCCCTTGTGAAATCCAATCGTGGCACGGCTGTCTTGGAACGCAATAGACAGACGCTTAAATTCAACTAAAATGTAACGATGAACAATCAGTGTTGGACCTACAGTCTGTTAAGATGCCTCTCCAAACGCAGAAACCAAGCGCAGACACACCATAAAACGTTAAGACACGTTGAGAAAAAAGATCCGTTTGCCGTAATCCAATGACACGAAAAAAAGTAATCCACAGCGATCAGTAGATCCACAAAAAGGTAAATGATACGGTGTATCCAGCAAGGCAAGCGAGCGTCACATTCACCAGCCAGCTCCAAACAGGTGAACGAGGCCTCTCCACTTCGCCGTTTAAACAAAGTGGAATAAACGTATAAAAGTCCAAATCTACACAAAACCCGCAATCAATTAGTAAGCTGACATCACATTTATATACATGGCATTTAGGAAACCTTTATTGCAAGGTTGGCACGGCAAGATGTCCAGACTAGTGCAACAGTAACTTTCGTTTTTTGCGTCCTGCTGCTCCCATCGTCAGCCAGGTAATATTTTTTTGACTAAAGCAGTATATGAAATCAGATGTATTACCTATCACCATTTAGTTGTTTTGTGTTATTTAAGATATTTATTTAATATCTGGTCATGCCAGATCTAATTATTCCACTATTTTTTTAAACAATGCAATTACCTGTTTGAGCCACCAGGGGGCAGTGCTCCTCCTGCCCCCCCCAGCAAACTCCGCGTATGCGGTCAGAACCATCTGCTAGGGGGCCGAGACTGAGAGCTACATGGATAAATATGCACCAAACAAGACATTTTGAAATTTTGCTCTTTTCATGAATAAAAAAGTTGGGTGCCCCCCCCCCCCCCGCCCAGACAAAAAAATGTTGGATGACCCTCCCCTCAGCAAAAATAAAAAGACATGACCCTCCCCTATTTTCCTCCGGTGGTCCATTCCATAAATACTGAACAGTCCCTTACCGGTACTATTTTGGCCAGGTCTGCCATTGCAAGAAATGTTGCCTCATTTGTGATACCTCACAAAGGAGATTACGGAGCACACTCTGATGTCAGAGGCCAAATAAGCTGTTTTCCCTGTCTACACAACAACACAAAAACGTTGTTTGTGTGTGGACAAAAAGGCCAAAACGAAAAGGCTATGTTTTTAACAATGCCTGTTTACATGTCGACTAGGCCTAAAGCGGTTTCTTACGTGCTGCTCTCTCTATGTATATGTACAGACTCACTGTATAGACACAGTGGTACAGGTTTTGGTAGTCAGACGTTTTCAGTTTGGACAGATTGAAAAGAGCCAGCCCATGGAAGTATTTGACTGACTACGGAGGGGAGGGAGGAGGAGGTTAGCAGTGTCGGCAGGACACTGGCAAGTTGATTTCCCGATCCTGATGAGGGAATAGTAGCCACATGCCATCACCGTCCAACTTCAACCACATAACGCACAACTAATATTTTTAAAATAGACAATTCAGCATACATTTTGCGGAGGCGACCGGAGGGTTTCCGTGCCTTCTAGAACAGTGTTCAAATGAAAAAATGGAAAAGCCTTGCATCCAATTGCAATTACATGTCGATGCTGTCATGCGCTGGTTCTATTGATTCTATTGATGGTTTATCTAGCCTGGGGCGAAAGTGCAGCTGCTAAGCTGGTGGATGCAATTGCAAATTTATCTAATCAGCTAGATGATACCTGAATAACCGATCAAACTAAAGTGTCACAAAATACTCGACATAGATGAAAACGACACAGAAGAGGTTGAGTTTTCAAACTAGAATGTGGAGTCTTTCTAGCTTTCTCTCCCTCTCTTTCTTTAAATGCACTTTAATGCACTGTAACTGTCTTTTAGTATTATCGTTTTAAGGGATATCTAAGACATATGAAGCTCAGTGTAAGTTCATTCAGGAAGAATACTATCCTTCACATTTCTCTCTCTCCAAACCTAATCAGCTGCATTGTCATCAGCTAAATGTGGGCGGTTACTCTTTCAGTTAAAGGGGTGATAGAATGCAAAACCGAGTTTACCTTGTCATAGTTGAATAACGACAGTTCGGTGGGTAAAATAGGCATACATAGTACCTCAAAGTCCCATTGACATCCCGTTCCTATGCAAATCTCACAATTTGAAACTGCTGCTGAAAACGGGCAAATCTCAACAAATCTCATAGTTGACGTCAACTCGGTGGCTGTACCTTATTTGGCTCTAGTCTGTACCTTTGTCACGCCGCAAAATGTATATACACCACTGACCTGAGATCAGCTTAGTCTTCTGAATAGGTCGCGCAGATCTCAGAAATTGTATACATTGTTTGTCTGCTATTTCATTACTAAATTCACTTCTGAGACTTTTTTATGCGAGAAATCAACTATGTAAAGCTCAAATATGGGCCGTTTTACGAAAATTGATGGCTAATTGCAAATTTGATAAACTGTGTCGGACTTCAGGAGCTCCACACACAGTACAGCGGCAGCCCGCAGCCCGTACTCCCTCCAAACTCGTAAAATACGGACATTGGCTGTCAGCGTCTGAAGAGAGGAAAAAAGCACCCTTCAGCGTGTTCGTAGAACGTACCAGGGAGAGCAGCAACTACACGGGGGTTTGAAGATAACGTAGTCGCGAGTGGTATGAAAGGCCGACCCAGATCCGGTCCCGGTGCCCGGCGAGGGGCTGCCAGCAACGGGGAGAGGCAGGGGATCCTCCCACACCGTGCAGCGGAGGAAATGCGCTTTTCCTCCGCTGCTCCCCCCTGTATCTCCCTGTGAAATGTGGAGCTCCTGAAGTCCGACACAGTTTACCAAATTTGCAATTAACCAATCAATTTGAGCTTTACCTAGTTGATTTCTCGCATTAAAAACGTCTCAGAAATGAATTTAGTAATGAAATAGCAGACGAACAATGTATAACATTGTAGTGTCTGAAATATGGGACATGCTGTCTTGTCTCCAATGTATGTGTATGTGCTTCGCTCAACCAATCAGCGCGCAGCTCATCTAAATATTCATGAGCATACCATATTTGGAAGAAAAGCTCTCGTTTGAAATAGAGCCATTCCACAGGGATGCATTAGGGAGCATAGAACAGCACCTGGGCCATTTTCAGCCCAACCAATGTTACATACCCTATTAGGAGACCTTAAAGGGATATTTCACCATTGGAAAGATGAATATATCTTTAAATTGGGTCACTTATGTAGTAGAAATGTGAATTATTTTTAGAAATTGGTGCCTTCTAGGCCGAGAAAAGCCAGAAAATGTGTTTTTGGCTCATGTGGATGAAAGACACCAAATCCCAGAATGCACTTGCTTCGCTGCTTTAGCGTATACTCCCAAGCCACGCCTACCGTTTACAGACAGACAGTGAGACAGTCAACTCAACTTTAGTGTGTTTTATTGTCATTTCAACCATATACACGAAACGTTTCACTATGGCTCAAGTGGTTACACAATTAAAATATTTATTACACATTATATAAAAACGACATACGAAACAGGCTACATTTAGTGCACACACATGATATGCTCCGTAAAGTTCAGCTAACACATAGCTACTAGCATTAGTGCTTGGTGGGCTGTATCACTGAGACACAGCCGTAAATTTGCGTGGAATGTAGAATGGTCGGCATTTAACAGTCACAAACTCCACCAGTAGTTAGCAGTTAGTTGGATACAAGCACCCCATTTCTGCACCAGGCAGTCCGTGTTAACACAGCCCACCTCCACTAGCTAGTTTTACCCGGCGACAGAGCAGCCGGCCTGGTAGCTGGGTAGTCCGATACAGCAATGTTTCCACAACAACAAAAACACAGCAGTCTCTGAACTCGCGTTGGGAGTTTTTCGTTGAAGTTGGATGTAGTCCAGTTTGATGTCTAATGAGCGGACACTTGCAAGCAGGATTGATGGAAATGGATGGCCGGCTAGCGTTAGTTTTCCACCAGCAAATTCGTTCAACGTTCCCCGCTGATGATGTCCCTTTACCGGCCAGAGGCATCGAGCAACACCTCTGGTCTCCATAGCAGGCGGGCGAAGCTGTGTCGAAATAAAGTGTCCTGCATATTCTCTGATCTGTACCAATGTATCCCGGTGGTACACATGTGCGGTAGTTTGAATGCACGTAATTGTTGTTCTAAAATTTCCTTCGGGATGAATAAATCTATCTATCTATCTATTTAAAGTGTTCTGCTGAGAAGCCACTACGCAAGGATTCAAGATGGCTGACACTCGTTTTGGTTCGTGAATTTTCGGAGAATGCCAACAGTCCAACCCCCTATGGGCGGGTTGAAAATATGCAGAAGTAGCTCCTACTACTGGCTGTAGTCCATTGCCTGATCGTCGTTTTATGTCATTGGAAGATTTTTTTCCAGACCCACAGTACAGAGATCTCTCGTCTCATGGGGACACGAGGGAGGGAAGCACAGTCATTCAAAAATACTACCATGTTTCTACTGATACAAAGCGTAATGCTAAATCGGTGAAGTATCCCTTTAAGGAACAGTGTGAAATACCCTATATAATCATTCTATCACCCCTTTAAACCAACCAGATTTTGCCACAATCTCTGTGAGCTATCGCTTTGTTGCATTCAAACATTAAATCTGTTCTACTCTTTGCTGCTGTCATTTGTCATTTCAGGCAACCGATGCGACCCTCCTCCACCGCATTCACCTCCAGTTCTCATCATTCCCAGCACCCAGGGTTCCTCCATCCATGAGTCGGACTCGTATGTAAAAAAACATTTCTACTGGCCCTGATTAAAATATATATATATATATATATATATATCAATTATTCAAATTGATACAGTAGAAATGCTTGCTTTTGATTTAACGTGTTTTATACTTCCTGTGAAAATAATTCAATTTACCTTATTTCCTTTTCTGTCATCCTATTTTTTTAAGCAATGCATTTAGTTGCACTAATGATACAATATGTGAATGTGTTGTGAATTTAATGTCTGGTTAATAATTTAGTTTTAGTGAGTAAAATGGTAAAACACTGCTACGGTTGATTTTATTGATGTAAAGAAGAGGTCATTTAATTCTACAAAACGAAAAAGGAAAAAGCTACTTGAATGATGTTGCCACTGTGTGCTTTCTCTTTTTCTCTGTTTTATTCTTCTCTCGTGCTCCTATTTGGGTAAAAGTTTCACTGCGGGTTCTGGAAGATTGTTTTTCTCCACAAATTCTAATTCCCCGCACTGATACAAATTTATCACCACGAGACAAGTTGTCTGTATTAATTGCTTTTATTTACCTAAGACAAGAAATATGACAGATACCAGATGCAGATACTGGGTAATATGGCCTAAACTGAGGCGCAATACATTAAAGTCACACACATTAGATTTTTAATGTCTATTAACTCCTGCAGCGGGCCATAAATCTTAATTGTAGACAACCGGCTATAGAGGTTACACATTGTAGCTGCTTGGACCATCATTAGTCTTAACAGAGAGGGTGTGTGTGTGTGTGTGTGTGTGTGTGTGTGTGTGTGTAGGTTAAAAACTGCATTAATATGTTTTGCATTAATATTATGAATGTAGCTAATTTTTAATTTTGATTGGGGGCACATGGGGACCAAGGCAAGATTAACAGTACCTTACTGAAGCACTAGGTAAATTCTAGCCCAATCTTAACATGTGAAACAAACCTTGTATCTAGTCAAACACTTGCACAAATCACATATGTGAATAGTAGAGAAGATAAGAGATACAGTGGTGCTCATAAGTTTATGAACCCATGCTACTTTGGGCTAAAGTTGACTAAAAAGAGGAATACAAAAATCAACTTTTGGAAATTGATCTTAATGCCTTAATTAAAAAAAATTAGGAAAAATCCAATCTTTAAGGACACCAATTTTCTTTGTGAATGAATAATGTATCGTAAAAAAATAAATGTTCTTCCTTAAAATACAGGGGGCATAAGTAAGTACACCACTATGTTAAATTCCCATAGAGGCAGGCAGATTTTTATTTTTAAAGGCCAGTTATTTCATGGATCCAGGATACTATGCATCCTGATAAAGTTCCCTTGGCCTTTGGAATTAAAATAGCCCCACATCATCACATACCCTTCACCATACCTAGAGATTGGCATGGTTTTATTTCAGTTTGCCTAATAGCTGGTTTGATTTGCATTGAGAGATGATCTTATGGAAAGTACCCCATGCCAATATATATACTGTATCAGTGTCTCTGTGTCCCAACCGGCACCGGTAGATGGCCGCCCACCAAGAGACTGAGTCTGTCCAAGGTTTCTGCCTAAAAGGAAGTTTTTCCTCTCCACTGTTTGCTCTTGGGGGGAATTGTTGGGTCTGAGAGTGTGGTCTAGACCTTCTCTATCTGTACAGTGTCTTGAGATAACTCTTGTTGTGATTTGATACTATGGATAAAATTGAATTGAATTATAGGCTTGTAAAGATAGTGGCACATAGAGATTCTGGACATTCTGACAATCATAAATAAAATGGAATTCTGTACACATTTGAAATTGGATGGCTGTTACTTTTCTGGTCTCTTTCTGAGACAAAAAACACAAAACATGTTTCCATACTCTAAAATGTCTATTAGTAGAAAAAATTGTCCAACTTTCTAAATGTTGAAAAAATTTAAACTTAACATTGGTGATTGCCAACACGTAATTACCTCTGATATCAGTTTGCTGCAGATAACTGTACTGTATTGATTGTGGATCCCCTCCCCTAACCTGCAATCAAACCCATGGAGTGTGTGTGTTGGGAGATCAATGACAACCATGGCACAACCCTCCCTCTGGGACTCTGTAGAGGTCAGTACTACCCCCAAACACAGGGTGTGGGTGTGTGTGTGTGAGTGTGTATGTGTGTTTGTAATTGGCTGATGGGATTCAGTCAGTCAGTGTCAGCGTAGCTGTATAGCCACTGAGAAGCTTCTCAGTTGTCATTCCCCCATGGCTGTGAAACTGCAGTTTGTTGCTGGGTGACGGAGACGAGATGATGAACATCCATTAGATCCAGTGTCAGGAGTAATGTTGCTGCTGTGTGCGGATGTCTAAATCTCCTCACACATCCTCCTCACCAAATGCTCAGCTTTTTAAAGCTGTATGATCCTATTTTTTTATGTAACATACGTTGTTGTGTTCCTGTCCCCATTGTGGACTTGAAATCAACAAAAAGTAATATTAAGGCTGAAGCTGATAGTCAGTATTGCAGAGCTGCTGTACACCCACTTAAACTCAGCTTGGATACTTATCCTACCAGCAAAATCTGGCTGAATATTTCTGAAACTAGTGTACAGCAGCCTCCATGCATGGTCCAAATAATGATGACTGAAATATATTAACAACTATTGACTGGATTGCCATTAAATTTTGCATAGAAATTCAGAGGATGAATCCCACTGGCTTTGTTGATCGTCTGACTTATCCTCTAGCACCAATAGCCGGTGGACATTTTAGGCTTTTACTGAAATATTTTGACAAAAGTAGGATAGATTGCTATGAAATTTGGCACATATACCCATGATGCCCAGAGAATGAATGTATTTGGTGATAATTTGACCTCTCCTCTAGTGCAACTAGCAGGAAAACGTTTTCATTTATTCCTTGATAACTGAATATTTCAACATTACAAAACAAATGAGCACCAAATTTCATACAGACATTCATGGTTCCCAGATGATGAATCCTAATGATTTTGCTGATCCCTAGACTTTTCTTCTAGCAGCACCATGAGGTTCACATTTGTGGTTTTAAGGAAAATGTCTCAACAACTGATGGATGCATCATCGTAGAACATTGGAGCTCCCCAGGGCTGTGTTCTAAGCCCCCTCCTGTTCACGCTGTACACCCTTGAATGCAACCCTAATCATGGAGAGAACTACGTTGTGAAGTTTGCAGATGACACCACCGTTATCAGCTAGATTACAAACAACGATGAGACTTCATTTTCCAAGGAAATTAAAGTGCCCATATTATGAAAAAAACACTTTTTCTGGGATTTGGGGTATTATGTTGTGTCTCTGGTGCTTCCACACACATACAAACTTTGAAAAAAATCCATCCATGCTGTTTAGAGTGAGATACGGTTTCTGAATGTATCCTGCCTTCAGTCTCTGGGTGAGCTGTTCAAAATCGGCACGGCTTGTGACGTCACAAGCCGAAACGAGCAGGCTAACCGCATCCATTAGCTCGTAGCGTTAGCATTAGCGTTAGTATGCTAACGCTAGCATGCTACCTCATTCTCAATAGCAAAGCACTGCTACAACACACACAAGTTCACCATAATCTACAAAAGAACTACTTACATGTGCGCCCTCATTTAGAAGTCTCCCAGCTAATCCTGCCTTTTAACTGACCGAAGTTGTAGAAACAGCCTTTCTTTTACTGTCTATGGAGCTAGCTAGCTGACATGATCTACATCTGAGCTACTGAGCATGTGCAAGTGCAATCAAAGATAGTACAGAAAAAGAAGAAGAAAAGAGGTCTCACTCTGTAGCTAAAACAGAGACCAGGTGAAAAGAGGATCTGCAGCAGTGAGAGAGAGCACTGCAGTACAACAAAAATATGGTGTTTTTTTAAAATGAAACCATGTAAACCTATTCTGGTACAACCTTAAAATACAATTATGAACCTGAAAATGAGAATAATATGGCTGCTTTAACAATATTGCTGGGTGGTGCTCAGTGAAAAACATAATGCTCAAGAGATTCCTTAGAGAACTGCAGGAAAGTCCTTTCTCAAAGACACCCCTTTGTTAACAGTACCAATCTCAAAGACACCCCTTTGTTAACAGTACGAATCTCAAAGACACCCCTTTGTTAACAGTACCAATCTCAAAGACACCCCTTTGTTAACAGTACGAATCTCAAAGACACCCCTTTGTTAACAGTACCAGATTTGAAACTTGATGTTTCCTAATTACCCATAACATTCCTCTTCTACGCATTTAATCTTCAAAGAGCTTTGGTTTTTACTCTAAACATGAACTATTAACGCAACACATGCATATGCCAGTCACTTTCTCTGTCCTTCCTACACTTACTATACTGTATATTGTCAATTCTGCACAACAACACAATTAAAAAGTATTTCAAAATTGCCCAAATGAATGAAATATATTCCACACTTTGGTTGAGCCACCTCAGTAAAATTATTACACTTATTAAACATGTCACTGTGTGCCCATTATTAATGTGGGACTTTGTTGTTAACAGTGTTTTTCGTTAAGGACAGGATCCAGGAAAAATGACTAATGATTTTTTTCCAGTGAATTGATGTTTAATAAGCAGGTTGCTAATGCATATTGTTCCGATCCTCTGAACTAAACCTGCACCTCTACAGCAAATCTCGTCATAGTAATTTCCCTGGATTAAAAGTGAGCCAGATTTGCAAAACCAGAAAGCCTGAGCCCAAAGTTAGCTGGCTAACCTTTGATCCATAACGAGGCCTTAAAAACTAAAAAATCTGAATTTCCATTAATTTGTAGATATAGTTATGGACCCAATGTGATAAAACCTTGTACACATTTAATATTAAATTTAGGGAGCAACTTCACATTACCAGAGGACCACCCCCCCTTTCTTGCAGCACCACCCTCAGGTCTAAAATGTCAACTTTGTATGCAAAATATTTAATTTACGGACAGTTTGCTACTCAATTTGCTGAGCACATATTGCAGCTGGATTTTTAAAGATTATTTTATTCCATCTTTAATGCTAAAGTTAAGCTAGGTGAGAAAGGGGGAAGACATGCAGGAAATCGTCACAGGTTGGAATCGAACACTGGACCTCTGCGTCAAGGCATAAACCTCTCAGTATATGTGTAATGTAAATAGACTGTTTTTATATAGCGTTTTTCTAGTCTTAACAACTACTCAAAGCACTTTTACACACATTCATACACTGTGGCCGAGGCTGCTGTACAAGGTGCCACCTGCTCATCAGATAAACACTCACACACATTCACACACCGATGGCGCAGCAGACCTTTTTGGGTAACTCAGGGTTCAGTGTCTCGCCCAACAAACTTGAATATTTAGCCAGAATTGTCACCATCACACGAAGAACACTGCATCCTTGAGGGCCCACTACTGTGGTTACAGACCTTTTGTTCATGTGCACCAGAAAATACTTTTGTTTGCATATATGGGAAGGAGAGTCCCTGTGCAGATAGAGGTGAAATGGAAGAAATGGAATAAATCTCCCTGTGGAGAACCTCAAAAAAATGTTTACATGTGTCTTTTCTCTCTTAGTCTCTTCCTCACGCTTCCTTTTACACATATGCACACACAAGCAGCCCTGGGTTGAGATGCTAATGTTGCACCACGAGCCATTGACCTCTCAGTGCCATTCAGAGAGCAACCACTCACCGTGAACTGCTGAATAATACATTGACAGTATGTGAAGTACAAAGCGGAGCATCTCTGCTTGGGAGAGCGACTACGATGAATCCCACATGCGTGGCAGTTTGTTGCATCTTTAAAATATCAAACTCCTCCGAGTGTCTGTTGGCATTGCTCAAGTCTTCCACACAGAAACGCCCTCGACTGAAAATGCAAGCAATGGCAATGGCAATTTTATTTATATAGCCCATTTCATCACATCTTAACCTAAAGTGCTTTACATTAAAAACAGCGTAAACATTCAAACAAAGCATGAATAGAAATAAGAATACAGTATAGGCATCAACGTAACAAGACAATCTACAAAAACAGCAAAAACTTACAAGTGCAACCATACAAATTCATACACACATACACGCACACACACTGGACAGGCCTGAATATTTTGCTCAAAAGGGAGATTGAGAGGAAAATACCAGTCTGCAGGAAGCTATTAATAATATGGTATTTATAGTAGTATGAAGTTTTTTTGTGATTGTTGCAGGCAAAAATCCTTGATTATGCGGCACTTTTTCTTAAAAAAATGCGATGGAATATGCAGGATATTTATGCAATTTTATGCGATGAAATTGCGGGAACTTGCAAAAACTGCGGTTTCATCATGGCTTCATCGCGGGGTTTGCAGCTTTTCGATGATTTTCACGTTGCATAATTACGTCACTTCATAACGTTCCCATGGCAACAGGGCAAGTAAATGCAACATTTTTCAAAGATATATGTGACCTTTTTGCAACAAAAATGCGGGGATTATGAAATCATGCAAGCCCCGCATATTTTGCGCGGAAATCGGCAATTTATGCGCCGAAAGTGCGGCATATTTGAAAAAATGCGGCCCCCACATAAATATACGGACTTTGGCTGACTATGCATTGAATTATTCGATCGCATAATCGCGTTTTTCTGGAGGGACTGGTATAAAGCAATGGAGGACTGATTTAAACAGTTTGGTAGGGATGGAATCAAGAGAGCAAGTGCAAGACTTCAGGCGCTACATTACTTCCTCTAGATCTCAGGTGAGAATGTTGACATTGAGGGTCTGAATTGATTGCTGCAATAAATTGTCTCATATTATCTCTAATATGAGACACTTTCTCTTGAAAAAAGACATTCATCGCATTTAGTTGTTGAGAGGAGCTCATGAGGAATAGATTTGAAGGGGTTAATCAGTTTGTCAATGAGACAGTGTTGTCATTATTGTTAATTATTTCAGAGGTGTAGGACTGTTTGGCAGATTTCATATCTGCGTTGTAACTGTAGAGTGCATTTTTATAAATTTCAAAATTAACGTGCAATTACTTTTTTTCTCCATTTTTCGTCCAGCTCTTCGATAGACTTTTTGCAATGTTTACTTTTTCACTGCTCCTCCAAGGTGCTTTTGGCAGTCCACGTTTCTTTACAGTTTTGACAGGAGCAACTTGATCAATGATTTGAGACATGACATGTGTGAAATTGTCAACCATGGTGTAACCAACCACAGATTTGGAGATTATATTTAAACTCAGTAGCAGGGATGATGTGATGTTGTGATCAATATTTGTCATCATAATATGACATTTATCCAATATCCAAAATCCATCCAAGTTAGTTTGAACTAAAGTTTTACATCAGCAGGATAACATAAAGTATGAGTTTCCTATTTCACTTCACAATCAGCAGATAGCCCAGGTTAAGCTCACTTTGCCATTGAGTTTTTTTTTTTCTTTCAACATTTTACAGTCATGTCAGACATGTCCTCTAGGTGGCAACTGCGATATTAGTTAGCTCTCTATAAGAAAAGGAAAATATTAGCCAGACATGTGGACATTTCTGTTGGTGTCTGAAAATTTTCATCTGCTGAAATTAGTTAAGCTCATATGCGTTATGTACTTGTATAGGGATCAACCAATTATCGGCCTGGACGATTATGGGAGCTGATATTTGGAAATTGGCCGATTATCTGAATCAGTGTTTTATTTGACTGATAACCGATAAAGTTAATTGATTAAAAAGTGTGCTACCTTAGCTCCGCTACAGCTCTATAAGCAGTCTGCAACACCTGCAAACAAACACAGTTATGGTGTGTCCATCCGTGTGTCAGCGTCATTTCCCTGCTTCCCATTCATTTCTTCTATGCGTTCTGGTAGCGTTCAGGGGACTTTAGAGAAGCGGGGCGTCAAGTCGCTCGCATCTCATTTGCATTAAGTTGAATCAAGCCAACTTTATGCAAATGAGGAGCGGCTGGCTCGGCTCCCCGCCACTCAAAAGCTGACGAAAATCTTTTAAACTGACCTTTGTTGATCTGAAATGAAGACGAGATCGTATTCCGAAAGAGCCGCCATTATGATCGGTTTGAAATTCGGGAGCAGCCAGCCCCACGTGACGCATTTGTCCAATTGCTTGTCAGGGGTCATTGAAGAGGAAGTGTTGGCAAGCCCACTAGCATGCAATGCTGGGAAGCGGGGCGATCCCATCCGTGAAAACAACACGTATATGGACACGTACTATTAGCATGTTAAAACTCCAGGAAGCTATTTTTGTTATTATTTATTCATTCTTTTGACTGTGTATTATGTTTAAAGTTTCAGTTTTATTAAATAATTGCTTGAAGCATTTCAACAAACTTGTGTGTTGGAGTGTGTAACATTCCAAAATGTTAATTTTGACCAGAAGATTTTCATTTTTTAAGGTAAATGCATATCGGCTACAAATATCACTTATTGTTTCATTAACTACTAATAATCGGTATCGTATCGGCCGTGAAAAACCAGTATGGGTCGACCCCTAATTTTGAACTGTTTATCTGTTCTTTGAGTTTAAAACTAGAAATCTTACCGTACAATTGTACTGAGTGATCGACACATGTAGACACATGCTAGTTATGGAAACATGTATTCTAAAGTGGCATCACATGATGGCAGGGTGGGTAGTGTATAATTTGAAAATTCATTAATGTATGGAACTGCAGTGTCAGCATTAATGTAACGTTTGTTAATGAATCTAACCATATTCGTCTGTTCAAAGGAGCACATGACGTAAAAAAAAAATGCAATAATGACCAGAAATAGCAACATCTAGGACAAGCAGCTTGCAGAATTCAAGTGTTTACCTGTGCCTCTGAGTAGTAATTTTTGTGCTGAGACTAAAGCCGCATCCACAAATTGGCCTGTTACTTTATATCACCTGTCAACAAACCCATATACAGAAGTTTACTCCTCGACGCAGCAGCCGCGGTTTCGACTACGCCCTGCGGCCCTTTGCTGCATGTCATTCCACCTCTCTCTCCCCTTTCATGTCTTCATCTGTCCTAAAAAAATAAAAGCCTAACATGCCCAAAATAATCTTTAAAAAAAAAAAAATTAGAACCTAGGATTGGTCGACTAAAATATAGCAGGGAAAATTAGAAACAAAGGTCCCGTTCTCTCTGCCACTAATTTAAATAAGGCTTAGGGCACAACTTTACATTACCTCACTTTGCAAAGTTTCACAGTTAGGTTAAGTTTCCATAGGCTTATAGTTAAATATACACTCATGGTTAAGGGTGTCAAACTCATTTTAATTCATGGGCCACATACCCCTAATTTGAAACGTTATCTGCCACAGAGTTTCTTGTCAGCTTGATGTTGGCAACGCAGACGCAAGTTGCTGCTACTACGACAGCGTTCTAAGGCCATCGTAGGAAAACAAATGATGTTACGGACCCGGGAGGGAGAGGTAATCTTCCGAGAAAAAAGTCGTACATTTACGGAAAAAGAACTCTGATATTCTCTGGGATTACAGTGGTAAATTTGGAATTGGAATTAATTACTTTTCTGCAATTTTCACACTTTGCAAAGTCATCCAGTGGGCCTGATTGGACCCTTTCACGGGTTGGTTCTGGCCCACAGGCCGTATGTTTGACACCCCTGCTCTTGGTAGTTTATAGTCAATTGCTCGTAGTGCACCAAGACCCAGTGAGAGGTCCAGGGGCGTAGCACAAGATCCTGGGCCCTATGCATAGACAGTCCGGATGGGCCCCCCCCAAAAACATTTTTTTATAATAATAATAATAATCAGTTCTCTGTATACATGAGTCTGTAGGCCTAGATGTTTATAGGGTAATAACTATTAACTGTACTGCTTAGAGTACCCTGATAATTTCTCTACACACATTTCAAACCTTTCCCAACATTCTCTAACCTACTTTACTGTGGTTACTAAATTTAAGCTAAATGATATTGCAATATTATTATATTTTAGTTTTCTAATCCCTACATGAACAAACTGCTTACTGCATAATAAAAGATAACCAAACAACACTTGACTCATTCATATTTTATTTGCAGAATGAAAAAGACAAAAGGAACAGATAGCTTATACATGACATTGGAGTTCTCCCTCCAGTAAATGCCACTGAAGGTAGCCTAATATTAATGCCATATGTGCTTATGTCATCATTTCAGACTTTCTTAATGTAGGCTACTCTGGTCTACAGTCACTTTACTTAAATGATTTTTACTTGAGAACATTATTTGTATTATGCTTTATTACTTCAAGATATAAATGAAATCTTAAAACATGCCATTTTAGTTTTGTACATTAAGAAAAAGCTACATTCATAATAAAAGACAAACAAAATGTCTCACTAGTCATTTTTATCTGAAGAAAAAAAGGCAAAACGAAACAAATGCTATTGCTTACATGCTATGGCTTCCTCAAATGTATAGCTTATACTGAAGTTTATTCCCCAGTAAATGTGTTGTATGCAAACAGCATTGTTAGTGTAGTTTATTTATTTAGCCTTTACCTCTGATTACACGTATAACCAAATTATCATTTGAAAGTGTATGTTCTGCTCTTCATATGGGTTGTCTAGGTCCGTTTTTAGCACTAACGGTCGTGGAGATATTCAAGAAGTTTAGCACCAGTTCTAGTTTGTGCTAACCTTTCTTTGAAAATAAGTCAGTCAGCATTTGCTTTCCCTCATTTAGTTTTCTCTCCTTATCCTGTCTTTCCTTTCTTTTCTGGCAGCCTGATTTGGCTTTCTTTGAGAAAGACATTTCTATACTAGAAGTTTGCGCTCCACCTAGCGCTCCACGTCTCCACCAGATGCTCAACTGAACTAAACAAAATGCGTGCAGGTGGACTAAACCATTTGGCGCATTAGTAAGGGGTGGGTGAGACCTTAGATAGTCTTTTTTGTATACAAAATGTAGTCAGTTAATCAACCAAGTTATTCAGCCAATACACTTTACATTTCATCTGACATGCATTATGAAATGTAATTAGGAAATGAAAATTTTCAGGTGAAATAAAATATATTCCAGACTTTTCAAGGGCCCTCTCTCCCCTTGGGCCCTGATAATCAGTATCGGTTTTACCCCCAGTCCGACGCTTCTGGAGAGGTCACTGGTTCATGGTGCACCAGGCACTTCATACTGGGACTTGCCCATTGTGTTGTGAACAGCTCAGGCCCATCCAACATCCTGGTCCGGCTACCACGTCTACGGAAGTCTCAGCTGACAGAAACTCTACACATCTTCCGTTGCAGACTAAAAACTCATCTGTTCAGACCCTTAAAAAAACAAAAAATGTGTTCTCTATCGCATATTGTCTCTAAATATAACACTTGAAGCAGTTCAGCATACTTGATTAAAGCACTTTTTTGGTAGGTACCCACATATCGTAAGTCACTTTGGATAAAAGCATCAGGTAAATAAATGTAATGTAATGTTATAGTGTCCCGAAATCCACTCTAATCTCACTTTTGAATTGGTTTCAACTGAACATTAGCCTTTCCCAGTGAGAAACAACACTCTTTTGGCTGTCTTTGCCTGATTTCATTTCTCAATATTCCATGCGACAAGATAAGAATCACTCTAAGACTGTGTTGGTTGTCCCCAATCTTGTCCCAGTGTGTGATTTCCACTGGCCTGAAACAGTGTCTTCTACATCTAGAATTCCTACTCCTCATTTTAGTATGTGTGTTTTTATGGAATCAATAAATCATTGATATCTTGAAGTGCATGGCTATGTAATGTTTTGTAAATTAGAGGCAGGCCTTTATAATTAATACATCCATTTACAGATTTTCAGAAATGTATTCAAGCAAGCTTGTTCATCATGGAAACTTTATTTTGTATGGTGAGCTATCTGGTTTGCAATAAAAGCCAATTGAAAAGCCATTTTTAGCTTTTCTTCTAAAACGGGGATCTTCATGAATCCATTATATTAGCAGATATAAATCCCCACTACTTACTGGCCTATAGGTAAGGTAGTCACTAAGGTAGCCATCCACAGATCCAGTTCATCCTATAAGGGTTCACTGTGCCACATGTATGTTATTTTTTTTTTTAAGATTATTTTTTGGGCTTTTCCGCCAAAAAAAAGAAAGGGGGAGAGAGAGGGGGAAGACATTAGGACTGCACAATTAATTGAATTTTAATCACGATCACGATTTTGGCTTCCCACGATCAAATTCACGTGATCGAGCGATATTTAAAATGCTCCATTCCGTTCATAGAACGCTCTGTATCAAAGTTTTTTTTTTTCCAAAGCTCCGTAAACCACTCTATGATCACGTGCCTCCATGAGCCAATCAGAGTTGTTCCCTGCACCGCGTAGCTTAGTTTAGATGTAGACAGTCACAGAGGACAGAGTAACGTGAGGAAAATTCCACAACAGATAGCAGTCGGTCATAATTCGTCACGAGGTTTACCAGTTTCACCAGTAAACGCAAACATTTTGTCCTGTCTGTGTTGTTTTTTAGACAACAGCAGTGCAGCAGTGCTAGTTTGAGTCTTTTAGCTCATAGCTTTAGCGGTAGACTGTTGTACGTCCCGCTGTTGGAATCCTCTCCAGTGAAATACAGTCACACTACACCGTTTAGCTGTCAGCATTTTAGCCGTGTTTAATCGAGTTACTACTGTAGCTAACGGTAGGCTAACGTTAGCTGCTGTGTAACGTGTTATTAGTGTTTACTAGCGTGACATGCAGCGATGTGCCTGTAACGTCTGTTTTGGAGCATCAGAGCACAACGCAGACATTTAAATGGCACCGTAATTCGCGTTGCTATTTCGTCCGGTAGATACCGGGCATTTTAACATGCGCCGTTAACGTGAACAGAAAATTGCGTTGCCTGTATCTTTTCACGGCAATCGCGTTATGTGTGGAAAGCGGTCACACAACAGCTGAAATGGTATACTCCTTCATAGTATCCTTCAACAAAGGAGGAATGTAGCACAATATGCATGTGAAAGTAGTTATAATTATATTATGTGACAATAAAATTTGTTTTGGTTAAAATCAACAAATAATCGTGATAATTAATCGTGATTATCATTTTGGCCATAATCGTGCAGCCCTAGAAGACATGCAGGAAATCGTCACAGGTCGGATTTGAACCCTGGACCTCTACGTCGAGGCATAAACCTCTAAGCCAACCCAGCCACTGCCACATGTATGTTTAACATTAAAACATGATTTATAAAACCATGCCAACAATTATTAGGCTATTTTAATTGCTTAGTATTCTATGCAAAAAGGAATGTATAAAGGCTTTAGGCCCTACACGTTATTGTTATTGTAGGCCCAGTTTAATATGCAACTTCATTTTATACAATATATATAGTAGGGGGTCCCTGAGCTGTCTCTCTCTCAGTTAAGGGGTCCTTGGTTTAACCCTTGTATTGTCTTCCTGTCGACCATTAACAAATGTTTTTTGAAAAAAATGTATTTTATTTCAATGCTTTTGACTCTTTTTCAAATTGTTTTTGTCACTTTTTTTCAACGTTTTTTTTAATTCATGGCCAATAAACCTTATTTATATGATATTATACCACATTTTTGAGTAAGAAAAAAAAAGGTGAAATTATGAACTATTTCGACTAATAGTTAAGATCAGAGGATGTTGAGTAAATCACAGAATGTCAAAGTTTAGTCAGGATACTGTCTTGTAACCATTTAATTAATTTTTTTCAAATGCTATAAAATTGAATAAAAGACCCAAAATTCTAAATCCATCTATGCCTCCATGTTATTTATGGGCAATTTGGTTGAAAGAAACCCATATTTCTCATATAAAAAAACTTTGAAAACGGGTCAATAGGAGGGTTAAAAAAACATTGAAGACCCCTGCTGAAAATCACCTAAACATACAGGTAAAGAAAAAACTCAGGTAAAGATACCAACTCATTAGCACTGTGTGTATTGGTAGTGGAACAGCATAACCCCAGGTGTCTCCTCCTCTGCGTCTCAGGAGACATGCAGCCCTCCCCTCTCTCTCTACCTCGCTGAATACCTGCTGGCATTAGCATAGCAAAGGAAGACAGCATATGTCTCATTTTCTCTAGGGCTCTTCACCGGACGTCGCTTCCACTGATGCGTCACTGCAGGGTTCATCAGTTCCATCACTTCTCTTCACTTTCACTTCCATTGCTCTTAACAACCCCACCTCCTCCTCTGTGCTTTCTATGCAATCTCCTCATTCCAGCCTCAGTTCTCCCTCTGTCACCTGTGGCCCCCCCCCCCCCCCATCCTCCTCGCCGTCTCAGCTGGATCTTTGTTTGTTTTTTTCCTGCTACCTTCTCACTCCATCAGAGAGGGGGAGAGAACTACTACAAACATGACACAGTTGATGGACTGCATGTTTCTGGTATTAAAATGTGTGTGTTATGAGTAGTCTGACTTAGAGTCCGGGTATAAACCCTGACATCTGGTATTCCCCTCCTCTTGCACCAATCAGACCCGCTTATCTAATAGGGATGAGCGAGTACAGCATTATCTGTATCTGTATCTCTTAACCATATGAATTATCTGTATCTGTATCTGTACTCGGACTGGGCGGGGCCTAACCCGGAACTGGGCGGGATTTAACCCGGAAGTGGGTCGGTTTGTCTTGAAATGGGCGGGGCTTTAACCGGTATGTTATTTTAAGCATGCAATTGATATGGGTTGATCAGAAATTGTTATATTTATTGCTGATTAGAAAACTATTTACATGACAGCATCAGCATTGAGCTTCAGATCAATGGTTTTGATCACGATAACAAACTATATACAGAACAAGAACAATGAATACAACACATGCGGTTGCAATTATGAAGTACAATGTAATGAACAAGAGTTTTCATACTCAACATAACTTTCTTTTTTTAACTTTTAATTTTTTTATGATCAGTGTGATTTTTTTTTTTTTTTTTGGTTCTTTTTTCTTTTTTTTTATTTCCACACCAGGTATGTGTGTGTGTGTGTGTGTGTGTGTGTGTGTGTGTGTGAGTGTGTGTGAGTGAGTAAGAGAGACAGAGAGAGAGAGAGAGAGAGAGAGAGAGAGAGAGAGAGAGAGAGAGAGAGAAAGAGAGAGAGAGGGGGGCGGGGGGGACTGTGTTCTACAGATCAAATAGTCCAACGCTGTTTTTCAGATCTGTTTAGAGCCAGCTGACGGTTTAAAAAAGAAAAAAAATCTCTGACAGGCAGAGACGCAACGCGAGTCGCATTCTACCAAGCACCACGTCTGAACAAACCCCACGTTTACCAGAACTCTACTGGTTAATAAGT
This sequence comes from Sander lucioperca, assembly GCF_008315115.2. NCBI lineage: Eukaryota > Metazoa > Chordata > Actinopteri > Perciformes > Percidae > Sander > Sander lucioperca. The sequence continues at coordinate 40,708,230 of NC_050182.1, forward strand.
AAGTACTACAAACCGAAGTAAAAAACAAACTTCAAGCTGAAAAAACCCTAAACGTTAACGGAAAAGACCGGCGAACCTGAGTGACTGAGGGAGAGACAGAGAGAGAGAGAGAGCTGTTCTGTGTGAGTGAGCAGAGCGGGACACACACAGCAACACAATAAATCTGTATGTGTGTAGGGGAGGAGCGCTGTGACGACTAGCCTATCACAGAACGCAGACACAGTCAGCTACCCAATGAAGATTTTTATTCAATCCGAGCACAGATATTGACTCGTATTACTCGTATAATACTCTGCAAAAGTGCTTTATCCGTACCGGATACTCGTTTCATCCGAGTATCCGGCTCAACTCTATTATCTAATATGGGTCGGGTTTAAGACGATGACTGACAGAGGAGCGTCACCTTCTTGTAGGTCTGTCCATGCACAAAGCACAAGGCTCACGGAACTCAGATCAAACTCAAACTAGGCAGCGCTGAATGAAGATTCCGTAACTGTATTGCCTATCTCTCGCCTCAAAGTTATCAGAAACGCATTTAAGTGTACTGTCAAGCTGAAATTTGAGAAAGTTTGTGAGCCATTTTTTTCATGCTTCAAAGCAGACCATCCTTCCTCCCAACTTGATGTGTCACTCAATGCCGCGACACACTTTTTGTTGCTCTGATTGGTTGTGGGTTTATCCTGTTGCATCCAGTCGCATTTTGGTTTTGTGCCCTTTAAAAATCGAAAATGAACTGAGAGGCGAAGCCAGGCTGGCACTAATCAATATTTCTATATGAACATTGGATCAAATAACAAATAATAAGTGTAATATAAAAGGGGTCACTTGTAGCGACAAGACTACTTCTCAACAACTCAGCAGTTCCCCTCAGCTCTACAGAGCATATTTGCAACGTCGTGGATATAGACTAACCTTCTGGTGATATGTCAATGTTGTGTAAGCTTGTTGTGCTTCACCGAATGGCAAACAATTAAATATATTAAAAGCTATACAGCTAAGTAATGTTTCAGCTGTGAAGCTGTCAGAATTTCTGTATTTAGGGGGCAGTTTAATGACAGTGAGTCGGCTCACTATTTAATTGTACAGCTTTGTTCAGTGCTACATGGTAATTTGAGAGCATAATTTGACAAAGACTGTCATAACAACTTTCCAGACACTGCTAAATAAGAACATCCTTATTTTTAACTGGATAGTGGGAGGATGTTTCCAGAAACAATATGAGCCATTCACTTTAACTGAACAAACTATGATTAGGCTGTATTTACTGCTCTATACCAATTATTCCATTGCTTCCTAGAACTTTCGTATATTTGCATTGGTCAAAAAGAGATGACTAAGGACTAATCCAATTGAATATTTAACCTTTTCATGTAACTTTGGATTTATCTTATGCAACACAGGAGTCATTGTTTTGAAGTCTGGTTTATGAAAACTATATGCTGTTGTCCGTAATCATGGACTGTAAAAAATAATAGACGGAGCTTCTGGGTCTGAAAACTGAAGCCAATGCATACATGCCTTAAACCTAAATTCTATTTAATATCCAGCAGTTGCTAGCAGCTAAGTAGGACAGGAGGATTAAAAAAAAAACATGATGGACTCAAGTTTCTGCGTGGGAAAGTCAGCGGACGACACAATCTTCTGAACATAGACATACTGAGAAATACAGAGAGAGTTGTGTGGAGCTGATAGTCTTAATTAGCTTTGTAGCAACTCATTTGGCAATGGCTTGAATGTAACGGACGTTTACATAGCCGTGAACTTTGGATGTTGCACATGTTTTCGTTTTCAACTTTGACCCTCTTACTGTGTGTTTTCACTTTAGCAAAGTTAATTGGAACAATTTGGTCGCCTAAAAAAATCTTGTTCAGTGTTCTGCCAACCAAGCTAGCAAGCTACCACTAGATTAAGCTGGTAACTTATAGGGGAAAATTTGTTTCGGTACTGCCGTGCATGCAGATGAATGGCGCCCAGAACCAGTCTGCGTTCACCCACTGGTAAATGTCCACTGGATGACTTGCGTCAGAAGGGTTGAAAATAGGCAACTTTCACTCTTCCTAAGAGTTTAGATTAGCACAGCGCTATAGCAACCATAAATAACACTGGCTTCGCTGCATCATCCTTCCCAGCTTCACCCTTTTGTCCGAAAATCATCCTGTCCAGTTTCAAAAAACCAAGATATCCACGGCCAAATTGTCAAACTCAAGGCTTTAAAACAGTAGTCCACAATTTTTTTTATATTTTTTAAAAGCATTTTGGCTTCCTCAGTACTCAGTAATGAATGACTTGGCTCCCTCCATTGTAATTGCATTTATGGAGTGCTATGGTTTACTGCATGGCAAAAAGCAGGTGGTAGACAATGTTTATTGCATTTATTGCTTGCTGTTGATGTAAGTGGGTGACCCACTGGACAGCATATGGAAAGTTTCTTGGGGAGCTCAGGAAAAAAAATTAGAAAGCCTTACAATTCATTTGTCTTTCAGGCTTTTTTCAGTCTCTGCCAGGCTTTCAGAACATGGAGATTGTGCTGTCAGCGTTAAAATTGGTTAAACAAAGTTGTATGTTCATTAAATGGACCTATACCAGAAACATAGGACAAAACAGAGCATCAGGTCTCGCAAGCTGAAAGTCAATTCGTAAATTGTAGTCGTTGTAGTAGTACTAGTAGTAGTAGCAGTAGTAGTAGCTGGCTTGAACTAGAGTAAATATTACATCTGGTAATTTATTAGTCATCTGGTCACTACATGTCTAATATGTTCAATATGCTTATTTCTCATCAGGAATGAATTGATCATCAACACTGTAATAGGCCTCTCTACAAACATCACATAGTAGGGCACTCAACACCAATGCAAGATAAATTTCTTACACAGTGTGCATCATTTTAAACAGAGGTACAGTATAATTCGTCACCTGCCGGATTGCTGGTTTCTCATATCATCTTATCAAGTAGCTAAGTGTTTTTATTCATACAGAATTTATTATTATTTAAATCTATTGTGGGTTATATTTTTCATTCTGTTATACATTCTGTTAGTGTGCCCTGCTATAGCCTGAAAAGTGCGGAACTATTGTTTATTTTTGTAGTGGATACAAAGCTTTACCGACTGCAATTTATAACAATTATGAGTTGATATAGCTCTCACTCCCACAGTTCCAATCTTCTCACATCAGCCACAAAATACAGGCCCTTGATGGCACATTCTTCATGAGGCTTATGGCTCACTACAGCAGAGTTGTTAATGATTGGAAAGCATCTCACCCAGCTCCAGTTTTCCACTCGCAGATCAGTCTGGCATCTTGAGACAGAGAAAATTTGGAGCCGTTCGCCAAACGACTGACCAATCAGCATTGGTTTTGAGGCAGGTTTAGGTGTGACGCAACGAGAAGCGACTGTTTCTGACATGGCGGCTTCCACAGATGAGATGAGCGTAGCTATCGCACAAGTTTTACCCAAATTAGAAAGTATTCCTTCATTGAAAGAAGAGCAAAAAACGCCACTGGAGGCTTTTCTCGGAGGAAAAGATGTTTTTGCTCTTCTCCCGACTGGAGAAGAGAGAGTTTGATATATCGTTGATCTGATTGGTTGATTTGGCCCGTCTATCACCAACATAGGTGGTGATAGACAGATGGTTTATCCAATCAGCTAACCAGTATTTTCGCCCCTTCCCAAAAGTTCTCCAACGGAAAGTTCCCAGATGGATATGCCAACTCCACATTGCCAATGCTTGGGGATTGATGAAATCCTTCCAAAAATGCTGAAAGTTTTGGGTGTGGAGGGGCTGTCTTGAATGACACGCATCTTCGACATTGCCTGGAAGTCTGGGTCAGTACCCAAGAAGTGACAGATCGGGATGTTGGTTCTCCTGTTCAAAAAGGGGGACCAGAGAGTGTTTGCCAATTACAGGGGTATCACATTTCTCAGCCTCCCTGGTAAAGTCTACTCCAAGGTGCTGGAAAGGAGGGTTCAGCCAATAGTGAAACCTCAGGTTGAAGAGGAACAATGCGGATTCTGTCCTGGTCGTGGAACAACGGACCATCTCTTTACTCTCGCACATATTCTCGAGGGGACCTGGGAGTATGCCCATCCGGTCTACATGTGTTTTGTGGATGTGGAGAAGGCGTATTGGCCCGTATGTAGTCCCTTCTCAGGGCCATCCAATCCCTTTATGTCCAAAGTGAAAACTGTGTCCGGGTTCTCTGCAGTAAGTCAGACTCACTCCAGGTTGACTTTGGCCAGGGCTGCGCTTTGTCACCAATCCGTTCCTTGGACAGGATATAGTGGGGTCATGGTTGGGAGAGGTTGCGGTTCAGGGGCTAGGGATCTCATCGCTGCCTTTTGAAGATGATGTGGTTCTGATGGCATCATCAGTCCGTGACCTTCAGCACTCACTGGATCGCTTCGCAGCCGAGTGTGACGTGGCTGGAATGAGGATTAGCACCTCTAATCTGAGGCCATGGCTCTCAGCAGTAATACAATGGAGTGCCTACTACGGGTAGGGAATGAGTCCCTACCTCAAGTGAAGGAGTTCAAGTACCTCGGGGTCTTGTTCGTGAGGGAAGTCACAATGGGGCAGGAGATTGGCCGGAGAATGAAAGCTGCGGGGGCGAAATTGCATTCACTTTACCACACCATTGTGACAAAAAGAGAGCTGAGCCAGAAGGCAAAGCTCGCAATCTCACGGTCAATTTTCGTTTCTGGTCATGAAAGTTGGGTCATGACCAAAGTAACTAGATTGTGGGAACAATTGTCAGAAATGGGTTTTCTTAGAGGGTTGGTTGGCGTGTCCCTTAGAGATAGGGTGAGAAGCTTAGTCATCTGTGAGGAACTCGAAGTAGAGCCGCTGCTCCTTTGCATCGAAAGGAGCCATTTAAGATGATTTGGTTCGAGGCATGTCCAACTAGAAGGAGGCCTCGGGGAAGAACCAGGACTAGGTGGAGAGATTATATCTCCAAACTGGCCTGGGAACACCTCAGGATCCTGCAGTCAGAGCTGGTTAATGTGGCTTGGGAAAGGGAAGTTTAGGGTCCCATGCTGGAGCTGCTGCCCTTGCGACCCGACCTCGGATAAACAGTTGAAGATGGATGGATGTTTGTTTTATATGCCTATTGGCCCAAAAATCCTGATCACAAGGCTCCCTCCCAACAATTTTTTCTTACAAAGAACAGGAAGACACATATACATAAAGCCACAACAAGGAGAACAAAGCTGAACTAATATAAGCAGACATAAACATATCACTATTATGAACATGCAAGGTGCTATCCATGATATATACATGATATATTTTTATATCTAGTGCTTGGAAGTGTTTTCAGTCTGCCAATGAAGGATGACAACTACTTTCACTTTAAAAAAGGGAATCTTAATCCAAACTCTTCTCCTGTGTGATCCTTCTCTGTGTTAACAATTTGCTTGAAGACCTATGTGTTCTGAGATGGAATTACCAATATTCTCTTTCTCTGTCTCTGCCTTTCTTCTTTATCCATCTCACTGTATTTCTCTCTTTCTCTCAAACAACAACAGACCAACAAAAAGCAAACAAAATTGTCATTTAATATGCACATATGTGTTTCTTCATGCAGCTGTAAGTCTTGTGGCACTTAGTGTTAGATGCTGTGTGGAACTGAGTGTTGCTGCACTTATCTCGAAGGTTACTTGTTGATCAACTGTGGCTTGGATTGCTTTGTATGTCACTTTGGTGTCAACCAAATTAATAAATGTCAAATATTTGTAGTTAGGTGAAGCTCAGTCTGCATCTCACCTATAGTGATAATTCCCCTAAATGTACTGTTAGAATCTAAAGTCTTAATATAAAATTTTAGTCACCACCATTACACACACCTAAACCACGGCCGTAGCTCCTTACCGGAGGCTGATTGGTTCGGTCCACTGCTGTTCAGACCCAAACGCATTCACTTAAACTCAAAGATAGCTTTTCTTGTCATACTGTAGGTGATCCCGCGCTTCTCACTGAAATTCAATTTGAGTATTAGCTATCAATCAGAGCATGTAAGCATAGGAAGATTTTCGATGGCACATAACGGGTTTTTAAAATGTTGGAGTGCCCCCCCCCCCTCCAATTTCGTCCCAGTACCGCTAACACTATGAGTTTCAAGCATGTCCGAGCCCGTCTGTTTGTTATTGCAGCACAGTACACGAAGATGAACGGTGCCCAGCCTCCCTCTCCATGCCGCCAGTGCCTGTCATCCTGCGTACTTTTACTGGCGGAGCAGCTCTTGCTTGTGTTTGGTTTTTTTTGCTGCAAGTTTCTTTATGCAACAAATGTATTGTTAATTTGGTGAATGTATTTCTTAATTTGCTTTTGTTTTATTTGCAGCTTTTTACTAAATGTACAGCTTTTTAGGAAAGTATGCTTTTAAATTACAGTGTGTTGAGCTTTCTCACTAACATATAAATATGTATAGATAAAGAGCTTTGGGCAGTTGGGAGGGTAAATCTGCTCCCCTGTGTGTTCCACTTGCTAGTTGTGGGCTGCAGATCAAATTTACAAAGGATTATTTGCTGGAGACTGCGGTAAATATATACCATCTGACTTTTAGCCCAAAGTCAATTTGTCTCAGGCATCAGACAAAAGCTCTGAGGGATGCAATTAAAGTGTTATCAAGCCCGTCACAGCATGTAATGTTACAGGCTGAAATGAGATCCACTGGGTTGACTCCATTAGTCGAGAAGTGCAGGTCTGGGATTTTATTGGCTTCAGTTTGTTGCCCTTTTTACTGTAATGCAACACATCACCACTATTTACTGCAACCTTGAATGTGACTTTACCAACGCCTCTAAACAGTGATGGATAAAAAATAAATACACTGTCATTGAGGGCCTTGTGATAATAAGAACAGACAAAAATCAGTATTATTAGAAGTATAATTTTTATAATTGATTAGTTTTTGATGAGCATTTATGAATGCAATAACACATGCTTACCTTAATCCACAATTTCACATCATGTTGAATCAAAAAATCAAATTACATTCTCAGATGATTGGCAATTCAGACTAGAGCCCTGCATTTCAGCGTTAACCCTAACCCTATTTACGCTCCTGGGGCTGGGCTTCGTGCAGATTTTCACATCAGAGCTCACACGCGAGCCGGTGCTTTAGACATCCAATAAATTAAAAGAAACATTATTATTAGATGTTGGAAACAACACGAGACCATGCTTCCACGAATGTCAAGACTGGCTCGCAGTCGCTCAGTGTTTGTGTCCCTGCCAGCAGCAGCAGTGAGCGTGTCTCAGCGCAGCTGGAAGAGTTATAGAAGAAAGGAGGACTGGACTCAAACCCTCCACTGTGGATGCTGTGCTTCTTCTCCACGATGCTCTGTAAGAGACTGTGCTTCTGGCTGTGGATTTGTAAAGATTGTATAACATTGTTTGTTTTTCCGCACGCTGTTGCAAGCAGCCTGCCTCAGCTTGTCAAAAATGCCTTTTTACTCTGGTGGTGATAATAAACATTTAAACATTATAATATGCGTTTTATATCTATGTCTGTGTTTTATATCTAGGGATTTTATTGTAGGCACACAGCCTTGTGGTGAGCCAGTGCTGAGTGTGATGGTGGCTCTTATTTTGGCTTTGCCATCACTGCTAAAAATATCTAATCTTCCATCCTATTGCCTCCATCAATGCAGTCCACCAGGTTCCAACTTTACTGTACAGAAGCATCACCTATTTGTATTGTAACTATTTACTATTAACTATTTATTATTTTATTACAGCGAATACTATATTCTTCATAGTCTAGCTTTTGGTCATAAAAAGCACCTATACTTCCTGAATTCCTACTCATTGTTTAAACACTTTATATTGATAATTTGGTTCCATTTTATGTTAAATGCTTAGGATACTGCATGTCTAGCATCTCAGAAGACAGACAAATCAGTAGCAGCTGGTTAAAAGTAAACTTCATGCAAAAAATACGTGATTTTTACTAGTTTGAATGAAATTGGGTTAATCCTATTTTAGGTCTCATTGCAGTCTGTTGTGGTCAGCATCAGTGAATAGAATCCTGAAAGGTTCAGTTGTGGAATGGGCTTATGGGACTCATATGTTACACAGTTGTTTTCATATTTAAAAAAAAAAAAAAACATGTCCTGTCTTTGAATTCCCCTTGTTTGAACACGCAGTGTAGCATCACTCACGCGCATCGACCCTCCAACTGAAAGGTTCAGATAACAAACCAGTCCATCTGCTCAGATCAACGAAAGGTTCTGACCTTCAAATTGGTATTTCACTGACTTTCATCCATCTCTGCTCGCAGATAATCACTCTGCTTTCCACACAACCATGGCAGATCAGAAAGCTATCCAACTAGTACTGCAACTCCCGATGCACTTTATTTCCTGGACTGTGTTTTTTTATGAAATGGCTTTAAGAGTAAAGAGTCTGTAATTGCAATGTGATAAGGTGCACAAACTGTGAATGTAATTGCTAGTTTTCACTGAACTGCCACGCAAAACAAAATCTGACAGATATAATCTAGTTTTTATGAAACTACTTTACCTGCTTCCCTTTCTGTACTCCACGTCAGGTATGATCCCCCGGGGTTGTCAGTGTTGTGACAGGCTGTAAAGTGAAGTAATGAGTCTGTCTGCCTCCTGGTCAGTCTATGTGGCTACATCTCCGTGGGCCGCAGAGGAAAGATAAACCGGCAGCCATGGCTGCCCACAGACCGAGGGATCAGTCAGTTATACTGTATCAATATACGAGCCATAATTTACCCTTAGGACAGATTCTCCATAATTGCTTCAGAATATTTGTAATAATAAGCTTGGAACAGTCACAATGGTTGACAGATTTTTTGGAAATCAGAAGTAGTCGACAGTTGTCACGTTCTGCCTCTCTGTTTGCCTCTTCAGCCACATTCCCACTTCCCCAGGGACTATTATTGCAGTTCCCTATTGATTCGCTGTCCAATTGGTGTAGTAGAGCAAGAAAGGCACAAACAAACTTTGGAAATAGGCTAAAATGTAAGATGGAACCAAATAATTAACAATAATGTCCTTTGTAGGCTATATGCTGAGCATATAGTATATTTATATAGCATGTGCTGTGTCATCAGGCACAGTTCATTCTAAGGGATATGTCTAATTTTTACTGTTTTTTTTAAAGTTAACTGTGCTGAGCCCTCTGCTGTGTTTTGACTACAACTATTGCACATAAAGAAGATAATTCCTATGAGAGAGGAATACGCTTCAGTAACCAATGATGAACTTTGCTTTATGAAATGTATTTTGTTTTGGGATTTAATTTGCAAATGAATGAAAAAAAAATTTAAACAAATAATAATAATAATAATAATAATGTGTGCCCTCCATACATCACTAATTCTAAAACCTGAAGTTGATGTATGCATACTGAATAATAACACAAAAGAAATCAGGAGCTACAGTCAAGGAAGTCTCATCTGCAACAAGAATGGAGTTCATATTTACAGATTTATACGGCATTTGGAGTAAACCTTACTAAATTAAGAATTAAAAGGGACATAGAGTTTCAGATCAGATGTCAGTATTCACAGCAGTGATGCTGGCAATGTTATGGGCACTTTGGTGGGTAGAGGACAATAAAGCAGACAACTAAAGACTTCTGGCAGAATGCCCTGAAGGCTAATTTCTCCTAACAGCTCGGCGGTGCAGGATGATTGGATAGGTGGTTTGCAGTTTGGGTGGTGAGTGTTTGTTAACACTAACCGCTATAGCCCACGTTTTGTTAGACTTTCATTTCTACATTGTAACCCTATCCCTTTGTATAAGTTGGTGTGAATGTGCGCAAACAGGTTGTGTGTTGATTGTTAAACTGAAAGACTGCACACGGGAGACAAAATATAAATGCTGAGGGGCATTATTGACGTTCTTTCGTTTGACTAAACGTCATAATGTAATCATTTGCATTGTAATTATATTGATCATTTAGTTTACTTGCCGAAATAAAAATGCTGGAATTGATTACAACGTGTTTCAGCATTTGCTTAATTGCTTAAACGCTGCAGGTTATACACTGCTTACTAGAGCCCTTAATTTCAGCCCGAGCCCGGTGGGGCCTGACTTATTTACGCCCCTGGGGCTGGGGTTCGGGCCAATTTTCACGTCGGAGCTCACACGTGGGCTGGGTATCTGGCCTGTATTAGACTTCACCTTTTTATGTTTTAGACATCTAATAAATTAAAGCTATAGTGTGTAGTTTGGGCACTGGGTGTCTGGTAACTGGAGAGGTGGTATGCAGTTTGGGTGGGGTTTTCAATGAAATGGCTCTACATTCTGCTGTCCGGCTATGGCGTTAGATTTGTGTCTTTATTACATGCGAGAAAATAAATGATCTGAGAGAAAAAAAAAAGTTTTCATATCAATAGCAAAAAATAATAATATTTGAGACTAAAAAAAGTTTTGAGAGAAAGTATTTTCTCATAGAACATAAAAATAAATATAAATTTGAAATTTTTAAAATTATTTCTGAGAAAAGAAAATCTCTCAAAATACTTTTTTAAACTCTCAAATATATATTTTTTGCTATCAGTGTGAAAACATTTTCTCTCAAAAAAAATGTTTCTCTCAAAACGTTTTTCTTCTCGCTCTCAAAACCTAAGTCTTTTCTCTCGATGCAATTTCTTGCTCTCGTGTCAGGATTGTGAAAATAATGTCATGGGCGGGGCCACGTTCCTATTGGCCAGTCGGGTGAGCATCATCTTGTCTTGGGAGTCAAACTGAATCATTACACCATTGTCGATTCACTGGCATAGATGCACTGCCTTAGTTGAGCACGGAGATTCTAATGTTTGGGTAAGATGATGACACACACAACTTGATGGGTAGCTGGCTGAGCAAGTTCAGCATCACTGAAGATTAAACATTAAATAGGCTATCCTAAATGTAAGCTAGTTTGCCATTACTGATGTGTTTGTCAGAGTGACATGGACAAAGAATAGCACTCATATTCATGAATGTGTATTATATTATTAGCATGCTAATCGCTAGTAAAGCTAATCACTATTAGCCATCATGCTAGGTAAACTTGCAAACTCACCTGGTTTATACTATTTTTAAATCAAATGCCAAATGAATATGTTGATTTAGATAGTTTCACTCCTTATTTAGTGAGTAGTGAGCTAGTTTCTACCTTTGCACTTGCTAGCCTCAAAGCACCTGAAGAGTAACTGCTTGTTCATCATATACAACCTCCTGTACAACTTTCAGCTAGTCTGCATGGAAGGTGGCAACCCTATAGCTAGCTAACATTAGACAGTGATTGATATACCGTTTGAAAGTGTCCCACCTAGTTTTGTGTAAAATTCTTTGTATGGTTGTTGCACTACACGTTTAGCTACACTGCATGTGTAGCTTGCAAACTCAGCTACACAGGGCTTATTCTAAATATGTTTTACCATCTAGCTGAGGTCTAGAGCTGACAAGGTCAACTCTTATATTAGCAACCCACGAGTATGTGTGTGCCTGTACTGTCATGGTAATTTTTTCTTTTAAATCCCAGCATGGAAAACCGACCACAGGTAAGCCATTGAAAATGATTTTTAGTTAAGTACATTGGCACAAGATAGTTATTTTAAATATGTTTGTACATCTAAACTAAAATCCCTTTCCAGTTAAATGCAGCTGAGACACAGGAGAGGGCACGGAAGCTACTTGCCCTGATTTCATCAGTAATTCCTCCACAAGAACAGCGACAGGGCAGCCAGTGTGAAATGGCCAGTTCCTCCAGGCCCACAGGAAGTCAGATTGAGCGCAGCTCCGCCAAAACCGGTTTTGGCGTGGGAAAATTTAAAATTTTCTAGGGAATGGTTACACTGACAACAATTATACAAAGCCTACACAAATAATTTAAACATTCAATCCAAATAGCCTTATGCCGAAATTATACTAACCACCCTCGAGAGCGGCTGCCCAATATGCCTTTCCCCTGTGGGCTACTGCCATATGCAGTATCTGGCCAGACTGGGAATTTAACCCTTATCTCCGGTGGAAAGTTGCATCAGAAGCCTGATGATTATTTTGCTACACCACCTCAGACCCCAAACCCTTGTATTGTTTGATTTGGGAGGCAAAGCTAGAATAGTCTGGCTACACAAGACTTTTAAGCTGTAGGTGGTTAAGTCAGTTTTTATTGTTTTTTTACTAATGTCTGAAGTACCTTTAATCATTATTATTTTTCAATTATACAGGTCCTTCCCTGGATTTTTTTTAGACAGCAAGACCTTTGAGCTCTGCGTGTCTCGAGATAATATGCTCGAAAGAGGTCTGAAATTATGGAAGCGCAACAAAAAGGCTACACCACTTGATCCCTTGTGGATCAAATTCCTTGGAGAGACGGGGATTGATACAGGGGCCCTTAGATTAGTTTCTGACCAGTGAGTAGAGGCCATTCATTAGTTACTTTTAAAAAGGGAAATGCATTTAAAAACCAATTTGACAATATTATACAGTATAACATGTGTGGTGTCTTGTCTAATGGTTTTAATTGTTTTGTTGTTGATTCTAAGCAATGGTATCTGGGATTGAGCAATGCCTTTTTGAAGGTGGGAAGTCCAAAATGCCCAAATACTCTGTGAATGACTTTGATGAAGAGCTCTTCAGGTAGGCTATTTGCAGTGATGGGATTTGATGGAAGGGAAGGGGGGGGGGGGCAATCAGTTATACATTGCTTTCTTTTTTCATTAATTTGTAGCCTTTGTTAAAATTTTTAGCCTAGTGATTAAAAAGCTTGAACTTATTTGTCTTTCTGTATTGACTCCAATGTTCTCTTTTATAGGATTGCAGATGAAATCTTTGCTACAAGCATTGCCAAAGGTGGACCTGCACCACGTTTCCTCTAGCGGTGGTGCTACGACTTTCTAGTATCTGGCAAGCTCTCATTGGATCACGTCCTGGACCCGAGCTTATCACCGCTAATAATAACAGTGTGTTTAAATTTTAGAACTGACTGGATTATAAAACAGTTTTAGATGTTTTGATTATTGTATTATACAATTAAAGTTCACCAAACTATTCTCGATAATGATATTACAGTTGAATCAGCTCTTTGTAAACTTTTTTCTTAATTTGGTTTAAGGTTGCAGAGGCGTCCGACATGACCGACTACATTGCAGACATTATGGATTGTGGCTATACTGGCAAGATTGACATGGAACACAAAGAGAACATTCTAAGGTAGGCGCACTGTAAAAGATATTTATGTGGATATAACTGCCTGGCAAAGGAAAGGTTTGCTTGCCTTTGGAGATGAATGATTTTTGATTTCTTTGTATTCAGAGCAATCGGTCTGCATGTCATGACGAAAAGAATGCACATGCTTCAGCAACTCCGTGAGGGCTTGGACATCTACGGCTTCTCCCAAGTGATGCAGGCAAAGAAGAGTGCCGCAGTCTGTTTGTCGCCAGAGACGACGAGTCGGTATGCTGTCCAATAGTGTTGCTATAGCATAGTTGTAGGTCATGGTATTTCCTTCATGAAAAAAGAGGAAGGAGACTGCTGCATTCCTTCCTCAGGTAAACTTAACGGAAAACATGAAGGTGCTCATTAGACTCACGGGGAGGTATCCAAGGTGAATAAGAAAAATATGGTCCAAGGCAGCTCTTCAAGAATGTTTAAAATGCCTTTATTTCAGGCGGTTTAAAAGCCGACATCAGGCTGAAACACGTTGATGATTTGATGATATAAGCCACATGAAATTAAAGTGTTATACACTTTCTTGAAGAGCTGCCTTGTACCATCTCTTTATTATACCATGGTATGTCCTTTCTTCCTTTTCGCTGCTTCTTCAGGTACTTTTAGAAGAATGTAATGAGTTTCATTATGTTTTGATCGTAGGTGGACTCTCATTACATCACTTCCCATCTGGCGCCGGAGATGAGCGAAAGGGGCTGCAACAAGTACCACAAGGAGACCCAGATCCTTGAACACTTTCAAGACTTACTGCATGAGCTGGAAGGTATGTCTACAACTAGTCATTGAAAGTGTTGATTGTGATTTAAGATTTCCATTCTAGGGGTCCGCAGTGATGTAATGATCAAAGAATCAGGTGTCTGATGCAGCTGCCCACCAGAGACCGGGATTCAATTCCCGGTCCCGCCAGATTTCAAATATGTCCGGATTCCATAGGGTAGTCATACTTGGGCCGCCACTCCAGAGGGTGGTTAGTTTAATTTTAGCATGATGGTTTGTCACTCCACAGCGACCCAGTCTCTTGTTTGAGTTACGGTGTTAAAATGCTTTAATGAGCATTACATCATATGTAAGCCAATATATATACTCACTGGAGTTTTTTTTTTTTTCAAGTTGCTGAACCAGATGCCACGTCTGAAGACATCACAACTGTACCCTCAGTGATGCAGTGGATTACGGGTCATGCCCACAGACATCTTCTTTCTGATTGCCAGAACTTCAAGATCACAGTGAAGTTTGATCATGACTGTCACAAGATGCCTAACCACACAATCTGTTATCCAACAGTCAGCGCTTGCACAGACACCATAAAATTCCCTGTTGCACACATGTCAGACTATGGGTCTTTCAAAAACGTCATGACAACAGCCATTAAATATGGTGCAGGATTTGATAGAGCGTGATGCATTGTGATTCACGTGTGTAAACCCACTTGTTATATCCTCGAATATGGCCGGATTCCACAGGGGAGTTGGGAACTTGCATAGCAGGGTCTTAAACCTTTACATACTGTTCAGGGTCAAATTTGACCAATTTTAACATTTGACAGCTGTACAAACACATTTCTGCTCGGTGGACTTTGTCGAATGTGACTCCAAATATACAAACAAATGGAAATTAAATGCAGCTGATACACATTTTTGTATAAGAAAATGTCAAAATTTGACCTGTATTCATAACAAAAAATTCAATACTCACCATTAAAACATGTTACTGTATTATTTATATTCTAGCAGAATTAATTAATCAACTATTAATTAATGACTGATGGGGAATTTATGAACGTGAATTGGGGCAGAGAAAGAATATGATCAGTATGTGAGGGTTAATCTATTGTGTTTTTAGTTGTCATTTTTTAAGACACCCACGTTGCTTTTTTTTAAACTTTCATTCCCCAATGTTAACTAACAAGAGAAAAAATTGTGACAACAGCACACCATGAGGATTTTTTGGAAATCTGTTCTTGGAATTTACAGTTCAATGTAGTAGCTTCCAGATATGCTTCTGTTCGATTGGGAAGTCTTTTATTATTCCTAGACTTATGGTCTTTTGATAGATTTTAGAAGATGATGAAGATGAAGAAGATGAAGAGTGAGACGAAGGGTGACAAAAATTTAGGTGATGTTAGCGGCCAAATCTTCAATCAGTAATGCCAGCAAAACTGTCCTGTTAGGTAATGATAGCTATGATTGATTGATTGAATTTAAGTGTCATGCTTCACAAAGCCCAGCCCATATGGGCTTACAAGAAACTTTAAATCCAAAGAGGTCAAATACAGTGTTCAATAATACAAAACAAACAAATGCAATGTTTTGTAAACTCCTTATCCAGCACTTACATAAGGAATGATACCAATTGAAGAGCATGCATAAAGATATCCCGCCCCAAGAGAAGAGGACTCTGCAGGGGGGTTAATATCTTGTAAGGCAGCAAGAGCCTCAGCTGACAAGGGGCATGCAGTTTCTGGCACTATGACTCCATGTTCTGGATCAGCACCACAAGCTTCCTGGTCATGCAAGTGTTCGATCTGTAATAGAAAATAAAGATTGAATATTCATAGTATGTTAGGTCATAGTTATCTAGATACTTCATGTACATATAACTCGCTTTAAAAACTAATGTATTGCATGCTGCAATGTTTGGGACAAACCTCAGACAGATCTGGCTCTTGCACCGGTACTTGCATCCTCCCAATTCTCCAAAGCTGATTAGGGGTCAGGTTTGCCTCTACAAAGTTTTGAAGGTCTGCTTGTAGACGTGGAATGAAAACGTACCCAAGACAGAAGAGGTGAACAGCATTTGAGAGGTCTTCAAACCCCTCTTCCTCCAAGGTGTGAAGCATGTTGTAGTACTGAGATGTTACAGCGTTCCACACATCTCTCCATAGTCGTTCCACTCTGCAAATAAGTTACATGGTAATGTGGTCAGTTGCATTGAGAAAAAAAAATACTAGTACTACTTAATGATATTAGCCTGGCTACAAAAGTTAGAATCCAATTGACTGACGGTTGGTCTAGTGTAAGGGAAAGCGTCTTTTCCACTCTGAATTTTAATAGACTAATCAGCGCCATGAATTGTAATGATTAGCCAATCGACGCCAAGGGCAGAAGTAATGCTTTTGTCAAAACGGTAGTCTGGACTAGTATCAGCTGTGGTGCCTGTGGCTTCTTGTCTATTCCGCTAGATACCAGTCTACTTCAGGCAATACCTCAAACTAGGGATGGGGCCGATCCGATCTAGTATCGGTATCGGGACCGATACCAGCGTAATTCACGTATCGGATTTTCCCGATACAACCTGCGGAGATAGCCGATATCCATGAGCCATGTCTGCGCTTTAACGTTGTCTGTTGAAATGACTCCACAGGTGATTCCTGCCGGCTAGTCTGCTAGCTGGCTGCAAAGTGTGGAATGGATTTCCTGAACCGAGGCACGGCTCAATGAGACACAGAGTTATGAGACACACCCCCACTCAGGAAATCCAATCCACAGTTTGCAGCCAGCTAGCAGGATAGCATTGAGCAGCATTGTGGCTAGCCAACATGTCCGCTGTGTGGAAATACTTTACACTGGAAACACTGCAGAGCAAGACAGCAAAATGCAATGTTTGCAAAGCCGTAATTCAGAGAGGCGGAAGCTCCCTCGTGTCGCACAACACTACGAACGCAATCAAACATTTAAAAAAAGCACCACACGAAAGAGCACGAGGATTTTTTAGCCAGGGGGCAGAAAGACAAAAGGAGCGAATCACTTCTGGAATCATTCCAAAAACAAGGTAAACTCCAGGCAGACAACGTGAAAACTAAAGGGATTACCGATAAGTTGTGTGTGTGTGTGTGTGTGTGTGTGTGTGTGTAAGATGTTTACAGTTATTGCACTTTTCTTATATTCCAGATATTTGACATTTTAAAACCTTGATTTGTTGATGCTACAAGAGCCAGTATACTTGATTTGTGCTGTTCAGACGCACACTGTTTTATTGATAGTGTGTGTGTAAGATGTTTACACTTATTGCACTTTTCTTATATTTCAAGACTCAAGTATTTGACATTTTGGGAATTTAATAAATATTGACATGACAATCAATATGAAACCCTTACAGTTGCATATTTGTTTTCAGAATGGGATTTTTCCTGTTAATAGGATTTCCTGTTTTTCTGACTTCCTTTTCTGACCTTATACTTACCTCAAGTTGCCTTTTGGGACATACATGCATACATACGTACATATCATACTTGCCTGTTGAGAGGAGTTTATTTCAGCATCATATAAAATCAACAATAATGATAATAATAATATTAAAGCAAACACAGCTCTGGTATCGGAATACTATCAGTATCGGCCGATATCCAGATTGGATCGGAAGTGAAAAAATGTGGATCGGTGCATCTCTACCTCAAACGATATCTGTAGAGCAGTTCTTCATGCCTGAAAATAACAGACAAGGCTCCCCCCAGGATGTATATGTAATACCCCCATAGTTTGGGGGACTTGCAATCAGGTTACTATCAGGTGTCAAGCATAATCAAGCTAATTGTTGGGATGGATGTAGCTAACTGTAGGTAGGATGCAATGTGAACCCTGGATTGAGAGGAAAGTAATAACATAGACCATCTTCACCTTTGGTTGTGCACACTTTTCCCAGCTATAAAGCTGCCACGACTTGTTCCTCGCACAGTGAACATGGATCTTGCTATCTCCACATTTTCTACGCCTTGGTCACCGCGTACTCTGAATAAAAAAGAGCATTGTGAGATTAATTTCTATAAAACAATACTATTTGAAACTGGAAGGAGGGAGAAGGTCCTTACTTACCTTGATGGCCATCCATGTTTCTGCACACTCTCCATGAAAAACCTCAGACCAGTCTCTGCCTTATTATTCCCAGCCGCATTGAGGTACAAAACCTGATTGAGGATAGGAATTAAAAATGTTAGATTCCAAGCAAAAATAAAAATGTAAACAACATATAAACCAGTAGTTCAATTTAAAAATGGTAAAGCCAACTGTACCTTCCGGGAAAAGCCATCAATACCTCTGAACACCACTATGTTGTACCTTTAAAATTATCAGATTGGATATTATCTCTGTGACAGGCAACCATTGATAAGAAATGTGCAATTTACTTATATCCACCGTAATATGCTATTTGAACATCACCCCATCCAACCCATCATAAACCTAACTACAGTGTTTCCCATCCATAGACCAATGTGTGGCGCAGCGCCACAGAATCAACATCAAGGGCCACAAATTGATTCCACTTTTTTTTTTCCCCCAACGCAATTTTGAAATACAAATATTATTCCGTTCATTCATCTCGGTGAGTAATTCTCAACATGAAACTTAAAAGACAGGTCTTCCTCCAACATAAAGTCCAGGTATTTGTATGAGCAAATTAATTCTACTGGCCTGCCCTGTAATGTATGGAGTTGGGCTGAGGAATGAAACCAAGCAGGGTTCTGGTAAAAACGTTTTTAGTTGTCTTCTCTTAAAGAACTTACTTTAAAGAATTAAGATTGAGTTGAATAATTTCAAATGCTTCTTGTAGCTTTAAAATTGTCTCAGCAGGTGACTGAAGAACAAAAGATAAGCATACAGGTGTATATATATAACATGGCAGCTTCAGAAAGTGTGTGTTTGAATGCCGCCCGCTGCACACACTTTGACCCCGATGACCGACTCCACTGACCGCCACAACACCATGATACTCGATTCCCCCACCGGCGCCAGAGGGGCACCACAAATTGCTACCTGTTCTGTGGGGAACACTGACATAACCCTCATAAACCAAATATTAACTTCACAATGCTTGAAATCATATTTGTGCAGTAAAAATGGAGACAACCTCATAAATAAAACACTACCTGATCAACTTGTGATTGGTGTCAAGGTGGACAAGAGACAATGGAGCTGGGACAGAGTATGTCCGTCTGGTAATGCACGTCAACTGAATCATTCTTGAGATGATGCCTGCTCCATCAACACGCTGCAAGGATGACTTGACTCTACTCCATGTGACACGGTGTCCCATGGCCAGTATTGTTTTATGTCGGTTAGCCTAATAGCTGGTTTGATTTGCATTGAGAGATGATTTTATGGAAAGTACCCCATGCCAATCTCTAGGTATGGTGAAGGGTGATGATGTGGGGCTATTTTAATTCCAAAGGCCAAGGGAACTTTATCAGGATACATAGTATCCTGGATCCATGAAATAACTGGACTTTAAAAATAAAAATCTGCCTGCCTCTATGGGAATTTAACATAGGGGTGTACTCACTTTTGTTGCCAGCAGTTTAGACATTAATGGCTGTGTGTTGAGTTATTTTGATGGGACAGCACATTTACACTGTTATACAAGCTGTACACTTAATACTTTACATTGTAGCAAAGTGTAATTTCTTCAGTGTTGTCCCATTAAAAGATATAATGAAATATTTACTAAAATGTGAGGGGTGTACTCACTTTTGTGAGATACTGTATATTTTAGTATATTCCTGGAAAGGAACTGTACAGAAGGGTGAACACCACCAGTATCACCAAAATGGTTACTGTGTGTGTATGCACCTGCTATTTGTGAACTCACTAAACAGAACTTATGCCATTTATAATGAATGTAGAGAGCAACGGTACATTTCATAACTAGCATACCTACGTTATCCAGATACTGGTCTTTTGACATTTACATCAATGTTGGTTATCAGTGAAGTTACCTTTGCTAGTAATACGTAGCAAACTAGCAAAGTAACAGTCGCTAGCTAGCGATAGCTTAGTGTCAGCAATGAAACGTCCAGTATTAGGTGATGCGCAATACTACATTTATTAAGTTTGACACCTTAATGGCTGAGATGAGAATACTTACCTCTATAATTGGCTTTCTTTTTATCTTCTTCCTTTCTGCGTTTTCATCCCAGTGCACCAGAGGGTTTAGACTGCTTCATTTTGGGAATCAACCTCTGTGAAGCTTGATCAACGCACGCAGCAACTGAGCACTTGCCTAACGTAACGTAATGCAACTCCCCAATTAGGAAATTATCGTCAATAATCATCAATTCAATCTAATAATCAGGTCGACAAGTAAACGTGGCTGAGGGGGCGCCCTAGGATGATCATGTTTAATAAACATGTTTTATTTCGCTTGTCGTTCTAATTCTATGAATTCTATTCTATGGGAAGTAGGCTTAAGGGCGACACTAGAGAGTGCCCCCAACACATTTGTCGCCCAAGGCAATTGGCTGGTTCGCCTATAGCAATCGCCGACCCTGCTTGCTAGGGGGTGCAGTTCTTAGTTCAGCATCATCTGTATCAGAAAAAGAATCATTTCATCCGATGTTTAAAGTGAATAAAATCGTTTACCAGCCTACTAACTGGAGTTCCACAACTACACATATCCTCTACAGTTTTGGCTGTATTGTTGTGTCCCTTTCAAAAACTGCTCTGGAGAAATGTCATGTTTATTGCCCCAATTGGCTCAGCCTGTCAGACCGTCCTCCAAAGGTGCCTCAAGTGAAGAAAACATGATGCAGTGCCATATAGGTTACCCTTTCAGTGGAGTAAACATACAGCAGTGCCCTCTAGGTTACCCTTCCAATTGAGAAAACATACTGCAGTGCCCTCTAGGTTACCCTTCCAGTGGAGAAAACATACTGCTGTGTCCTCTAGGTTACCCTTCCAGTGGAGGAAAACATGATGCAGTGCCCTCTAGGTTACCCTTCCAGTGGAGGAAAACATGATGCAGTGCCCTCTAGGTTACCCTTCCAGTGGAGAAAACATACTGCTGTGTCCTCTAGGTTACCCTTCCAGTGGAGAAAACATACTGCTGTGTCCTCTAGGTTACCCTTCCAGTGGAGGAAAACATGATGCAGTGCCCTCTAGGTTACCCTCCCAGTGGAGAAAACATACTGCAGTGCCCTCTAGGTTACCCTTCCAGTGGAGAAAACATACTGCAGTGCCCTCTAGGTTACCCTTCCAATTGAGAAAACATACTGTAGTGCCCTCTAGGTTACCCTTCCAGTGGAGAAAACATACTGCTGTGTCCTCTAGGTTACCCTTCCAGTGGAGGAAAACATGATGCAGTGCCCTCTAGGTTACCCTTCCAGTGGAGAAAACATACTGCTGTGTCCTCTAGGTTACCCTTCCAGTGGAGAAAACATACTGCTGTGTCCTCTAGGTTACCCTTCCAGTGGAGGAAAACATGATGCAGTGCCCTCTAGGTTACCCTCCCAGTGGAGAAAACATACTGCAGTGCCCTCTAGGTTACCCTTCCAGTGGAGAAAACATACTGCAGTGCCCTCTAGGTTACCCTTCCAATTGAGAAAACATACTGCAGTGCCCTCTAGGTTACCCTTCCAGTGGAGAAAACATACTGCTGTGTCCTCTAGGTTACCCTTCCAGTGGAGGAAAACATGATGCAGTGCCCTCTAGGTTACCCTTCCAGTGGAGGAAAACATGATGCAGTGCCCTCTAGGTTACCCTCCCAGTGGAGAAAACATACTGCAGTGCCCTCTAGGTTACCCTTCCAGTGGAGAAAACATACTGCAGTGCCCTCTAGGTCACCCTTCCAGTGGACTAAATGTGATGAAATGCCCTTCCAGTGAAAATAACTTGATGTAGTATATGCTACTCTACATGCTAGAAAACTAACTGCATGCTGGCGCCCCACCACATGCAGCTGGTGCCCTTTTTATTTTCTTTGCCCCTGCCCCTCAGACAGCCTGAGTCCGCCACTGCAACAACAACTATACCATAAGTGCAATATGGCTGATACTGTAGCTCCTTCTAGTTTTGTAAAGAATTATTTTTGTTTATATTATATGGTCAACAAATTGTCTAACTACTCCCAGTACTAATGTTTTACATGCGTTCTGTATCAGGTGATAGTTATAGTCTGTGATTAGGACATTCCTAATCAGTTATGTAATTGTTTTTCCTCCTGCCAAAGAAAACTGGCTGCAAGTTATGCACTAGGTCCCTCAGTTCCAATTAAGAGAAATATTAATGCTAAAGCATACATTAATATTTTACACAAGTCCTTTTCTAAGGCATTTTGACATGTCACACCAGGAGAAGCACAGGTGTCAAAATTAACACCTTAACGAGTATAACGCTACAAATTTTTTTAACGCATGATTAACGCAAGCACATTCTGTGATTTTGCTCCATTGTTTGGGAAATCAGGAAGCTGCAGTGGTAAACGTGGTTAGTGGCTAGATTTAACAACTTTTCAGACCCACCTTAGCAACTTATATATATGTATATATATATATATATATATTCAAATATATTTCTATTACAATTAATTAATTCATCATTTCATTTGTGAATTTATCGCAAGTTAACTAAGACACTCAAGTTATTAATCGTGATTAAAAAATCTAATCGATTGAATAAAATCAATCACGTCTGAATCCCAATTAGCGGCTTTGGTTTCAAGGTCCTGGAATTGTGCATGCTAGTTCACAGTCCCACTGTCATGGCTGCATCGGCGACTGTGAGCCAGGCCTTATCATGCAACATCAGTGTTGGACTTCACTAATACTGGCTGAATGGGAGCAAACCCCTGCAGCCAGGTTCAACCTCTAACCGACCGTTACATTGGTGGCAGCTTTGCAAAATTAAGTCACAGTTGGAGGTGTTTATCTAAAAATGCAATGCTCATTGTTTGGCATTTTTTCACCACAATTCCCAGACATGACTGATGTCTAAAAGTTAAAGTTCCTTTTTTCCCTGTTCAGTCATGTTAGTTCTAATTGTGATTACAGCATGTATATAGATCTTCTCTCTGCTGTGAACTCCTACCTTTGGTCACTTTCTTCTATTTTGTAATATTGTTTTCCACAAAGGCTTAATCACTCTGGTCTGCTCTCCTTTGCTCTTCAGTAGAACACATCTCAGGTCTTAATTGTAGCACTAAAATTCATATTGAATTATCTGGAGTGAAATACAGCTGGAAATAGGCCTGTGATTTTCCTTGAGGGAATGGCACGGTGCACAGTTTCCATGGTGCTGATGTCATTTTAATCGCTGCTGCCTGCTCACAGAGCTGCCTGTTATAAGCGCCGGGCAGCTCTGAAATGTCTTTCTCTGGGATGGTCCAGACATCAGCAGGACCCCAGTTAGCTTTTATTGTTCCTGGGTGGATGGCTGCATGCATGTGGGTGGGTGAGCTGAAGAACTTCTTGTTCTTGTTTCTTCCAGTTGCAGGTATATACTCTTGAGAAGGATCATTGCGTTGTGCATACCTTAGCCCACTTACCACAAATCTCTCACTGCCAGCCATTTTTCAAAGCCTACCATGCATTTCCTATCTGGCACATAGCCATTGGTTTCCATTCATTCTAGTAAATTAACAGAAACATGCAAACACGTTGATTGAAAAAATTCCGTCAAATTAGAATTGATAGAAAAAGGGCTGGAAGTCTATATTTAGGTTAAGTATTACAGTGAAATGTATGATGTATATTGTGTATTTAACATTGTATGTTAATGCAGGTGTAAATTGGAATCTCTGATTGGAATGGTCTGATATGGAGTGCCTTGCACTGAAAGTGCGAAGGAACCTATTGTTTTTCTAAGGATTATTTTTCCGAGTCCTTCCGAGTAGAATGCACGAAAACTCACAAAACTTAGCACACGCATCAGGCCTGGTGAATAATTTAATATTTTAAGGGTTTCGGGAATAGGCACACAAAAATGGCTCGTTGGCACCCCGTACAATATTTATTAAATTGAGCCCCTGCAGTACGTTTAACGTAGACTAACGAAACTTGGTAGACATATGTAGCATGTCAAGACGTACAATAAAGCTCATTGGAGCCATACCCTAAACCCAACAGGAAGTCCGCCATTTTGAATTGAAAGCTCAAAATTAGTGCTATTTTGGCCATTTCCACATGTCATAACAAACTCCTCCTAGAGATTTCATCCGATCAACTTCAAATTTGGTCTGTGCCATCTTAAGACGTTAAAGATGAAAAGTTATTAAAAGAAAAACTTTTCGTCATAGGGCATGGCTGTGGCGGGGTGGCCATTTTGTGTGTTTCGCCATCGAAACAGGAAGTGGATGTAACTTGAGTGTACATTGTCCAATTGGCTCGAAACTTTTCAGGATTCATAAGAGTCCAACCCTGATGACATCTACAGGCCGATATTGGCTCAAAGTCATAGCGCCCCCTAGTGGCAACAGGAAGTCGACCTAAAAGTCAAGGTGCTATACTTTAACAAACTCCTCCTAGAGATTTCTTCCGATGGACTTCAAATTGGTCTGTACCATCTCAACACCTTAAAGATGAAAAGTTAGTAAAAGAAAAACTTTTCGTCAAACGGTGTGGGCGTGGCGTGGCGGCCATTTTGAGCATTTATCGAAGAACAAAGAAATTGTTGTAACTTTAGTGTATATTGTCATATCTGCCCAACATTTCTCACATTTGACAAGAGTCCAGGCCTGAGGACATCCACAGGCCAAAATTGATTTTTGGTCATAGAGCCCCCCGCTGGCAACAGGAAATCAGCCTTATATGACAAACATCATCCAATTTACATGAAACTTATTTTGTGTGGTCCGCATGTGATATTGAGCCCCCCCCCCCTATAATTTAACCACGCCCATGTACACAGGCCACGCACCCTTTTATGGCTTTTGAACCGTTTAAGGTAGAGTGTTGTGTGAGGTATCATTGAACTCAGCAGAGAGTTCCTTTTTAATTGGTCATGGTTTGACCCGCCCCCTATGCCTTAGCCATGCCCCTTTTTATAACTAATGACCCGTTTGATGTAGACTATTGTGTGAGGTATCATTGAACTCAGCAAAGAGTTCCTTTTTAATTGGTGACAGTTTAGAGGAGTTAGTTCTCCCTCGCTGTGAGGGGGCAGCAAGCAGTTTGGCTGATGCAGAACGAAGTGGGCGGGTTGGGGTATATGGTTTGACCATGTCCTGGATGTAAGTGGGTGCTGATCCGTTCGTGGCCCTGTATGTAAGTACTAGTGTCTTGAAGCGGATGCGGGCTGCAATTGGTAACCAGTGAAGAGAGCGGAGGAGCGGTGTAGTGTGAGAGAACTTGGGGAGGTTGAAGACAAGTCAAGCCGCTGCATTCTGAATGAGCTGCAGGGGTCGGATGGCACATGCAGGCAGGCCAATCAGGAGGGAGTTGCAGTAGTCTAGACGTGAGATGACTAGAGCCTGAACCAGAACCTGAGCCGCCTTCTGCGTTAGAAGGGGACGTATCCTTCTGATGTTATGCAGTATGTATCTACACAATCGGGTGGTTGCAGCGATGTTAGCAGTGAAGGAGAGTTGGTCGTCAAGTGTTACACCCAGGTTTCTAGCAGTCTTGGTGGGGACTACTATAGAGTTGTCAATTGTTATAGTCAGGTCTTGGGTAGGAGAGCCCTTCCCTGGAAGGAAAGAGCTCAGTCTTGTCGAGGTTGAGTTTCAGATGGTGTGTAGACATCCAAGAAGAAATGTCAGTCAGACAGGCCGAGATACGTGCTGCTACTTGAGTTTCAGTCTCAGGAAAGGAGAGAATTAGTTGGGTGTCATCTGCGTAGCTGTGATAAGAAAAGCCGTGCGACTGAATGACAGACCCGAGAGAGTTGGTGTACAGAGAGAAGAGGAGGGGACCCAGGACTGATCCCTGAGGAACGGCAGTTTTAAGTGCCTCGAGTGCCTTAGAGTGCCTCGCAAATGCACGGTCGCAAGGAGCAACATCCGCCAGTAACCCCAACGCGCGCAGAGGAGCGAGGGCCCGTCCAACGCTGCTTGCAGCTTTAATTTAGTTTTGTTCTTATTTGTTTTACTTTGGTTGAGTTTTGCATTTGTTTTATGTTATCTGTTAATTAAAAAGTACATGTATGAAAAGCATAAACATCTGCAATGAACTCTGAAGTAAACGATTATCTGAAAGATGGTAAAAAAAACATCGAAATAAAGTCATAAAAAAACAATATGGATCTTTAATTTTGAATATTGTTAGGATAGATTGAAAGGACAGACTGCTGAAATCGCTAATGGTTGCTAGCTTACATTATGTGGAGTAAGGGCCTTGCATTAGTATAGTGCCCCACGGAGGCATTGTTGTCAGTCAACTGATGCCGTGGGTGCACACTCAGCGGCTTACATGGACATATTACAAATATATTCCAAAAAACGTTTTACCCTATTTTGAACATAGCATTCTAGTGTATATTTCTTTTCACAAAAGAGTAAGAATTCAAAATTCAGTTTGGTTTAGTTCACCTAACTCAGCAAGCCCTTCCTCTGACAAAGCCTCTAACCAAAGCCCATACAGCAGCAATGTTTCCTTTCACTCTAAAGAAAAAGCTAATTGTATAAAGTTAGTGATATGAAAAGATTTGGATGTACTGAGAGATCTGGATACATTGTTGCCCGTCAGCCATAGCTGCCTACTGGCTACTAAAACAAAAAATCCTGTGACAAAAAAAAAACCCAAAGCATTTTACCCATAGACCTCTTTCATAAAAAAAGATATCTGTAAAACAAGGTCAGTTGGAAACGGTTTAAGTCCCCCAGAGCTTATAAAAGTGTGCGTGATGTCATCCTAGTGTAAAGTGTTTAGGCCGAGTGGAACTGAAAACAGGCAGGACCATGGAGCAAGGCACTAATGTGCATGTGCAGTGGGCCAAACAATGGAGAAACAAAGAGAAAAAAATTGGCCTATGCTCCGGTTGAGCAATTTTCATTCAAGCGAGACTGACTGCTGTCTTGGAAACTTGTATCCAGTTCTAATAATATCCAGATATACTATCCAGTTTTTCAGTTTTATCCCCTCAGCAGTTAGCCTCACCAACAAGGCCCCAGTCCCCCCCCACCCCCCCAACACTTGCACTAACCTTCATCCTGGACTTTACATCTGCCCATTGCATATACTATATATTATTTGCGAAATTTGCACTCAACCAATTTAGCCTTTTTCTTATTCAACAATTACTTTGTATGTATGCATTTCTTTTTTTGTACCTATTGTTCATATTAATGTTTAATATGTTTGTTTATGTATGCACCTTTCACCAAGGTAAATTCCACATAGGTGTACTTATTGTGGCAATTAAACCTTTTCTGATTCTGATCACATGTTAAAGGGTAACTACCGTTTCTTTCAACCCTATTTTCCTATGTTTTTGTGTCTGAAGTGACTGAAAAAACTGTAGTTACCCTTTAAAGCAGCCATATTATGCTCATTTTCAGGTTCATAATTGTATTTTACGGTTGTACCAGAATAGGTTTACATGGTTTCATTTTCAAAAAACACCATATTTGTGTTGTACTGCAGTGCTCTCTCTCACTGCTGCAGATCCTCTTTTCACCTGGTCTCTGTTTTAGCTACAGAGTGAGACCTCTTTTTTTCTTCTTCTTCTGTACTATCTTTGATTGCACTGCACATGCCCAGTAGCTCAGATGTAGATCATGTCAGCTAGCTAGCTCCATAGACAGTAAAAGAAAGGCTGTTTCTACAACTTTGGTCAGTTACAAGGCAGGATTAGCTGGGAGACTTCTAAATGAGGGCGCACATGTAAGTAGTTCTTTTGTAGATTATGGTGAACTTGTGTGTGTTGTAGCAGTGCTTTGCTATTGAGAACGAGGTAGCATGCTAGCGTTAGCATGCTAGCGTTAGCCATAGCGTTAGCATGCTAACGCTACGAGCTAAGGGTTGCGGTTAGCCTACCCGTTTCGGCTTGTGACGTCACAAGCCGTGCCGATTTTGAACAGCTCACCCGGAGACTGAAGGCAGGACACATTCAGAAACCGTATCTCACTCTAAACAGCATGGATGGATTTTTTTCAAAGTTTGTATGTGTGTGGAAGCACCAGAGACACAAAATAACACCCCAAATCCCAGAAAAGGTGATTTTTTCATAATATGGGCACTTTAATACCAGTTGGAAATGGAGGATCACAAAAGAAAATTCTTCTCTGCTTCTCTTCATGGTCATCAGA
Source organism: Sander lucioperca (assembly GCF_008315115.2). Taxonomy (NCBI): domain Eukaryota; kingdom Metazoa; phylum Chordata; class Actinopteri; order Perciformes; family Percidae; genus Sander; species Sander lucioperca. Next base: position 40,736,377 of record NC_050182.1, read on the forward strand.
TTCATCTACCAACCCTTATAGAGATGACTCAGGTTTGCCTTGGACCAGCTCTTAATTATGCTGCTATAGTTTTAGACTGCCGGGGGACTTCCTTTGACACACTGAACTCCTCTCTACTCTCTCTTTCCATCTGTGTGCATCCATGTCCCAGAAATGCTTGTTACTAGCTTAGCTCTGGGGAGCTTATTCCTCGGAGTCCTTATGTTTTTTCGCCCTGCAGTTTTCCTTGGATAAGGGTGGCACCTAAATCATGGTTGCAGCTGTCGCCGTGGTCCTGCTCCACGCCCTGCTATACCCTGCTACACCCTGCTATGCCCTGCAGTGCCCTGCAACGTCCTGCTACGTCCTGCAGTGCCCTGCTACACCCTGCTACGCCCTGCAGTGCCCTGCTACGTCCTGCTATGCCCTGCAGTGCCCTGCTACGTCCTGCTATGTCCTGCTACGCCCTGCAGTGCCCTGCTACGTCCTGCTATGTCCTGCTACGCCCTGCAGTGCCCTGCTACGTCCTGCTATGTCCTGCTATGCCCTGCAGTGCCCTGCTACGTCCTGCTATGTCCTGCTATGCCCTGCAGTGCCCTGCTATGCCCTGCAGTGCCCTGTTACACCATGAACTACTACATCTACTATTTCTAGTCATAGTTCCATTGTCTTTATTGTGACTATTAGTGCCACTGTTCATCGTACCCCCAACTGGCACCGTCAGACAACTGCCTACCAAGAGCCTGGGTCTGTCCGAGGTTTCTCCCTAAAAGGGAGTTTTTTCCTCACCACTATTGCACTTAATGCTTGCTCTTGGGGGAATTACTGGAATTGTCAATTGTGGCTCTTTGTCAATTATACAGTGTCGTCTAGACCTACTCTATCTGTAAAGTGTCTTGAGATAACTCTTGTTATGATTTGTTACAATAAATAAATACATTGAAATTGAATTGATTAAATCCATTACTCCATAATGTTGTTTGGGGTGCTGGTAAAATGCCAGTATCTCACTGTAAAATCCTAAATCCTAAAATCCTCTCTTGCTTGTGTCCTATTGCGTACATCTTAATTATCGGAGCAGGATATTTTACCTGCAAGTGTGTGCTGTAAAGGCTGATGTATCAGCATACAATGCCCTGCCGAGGGATATGGGGGTTTGGTCAGTTAGAGTCTACCTGGTAGACGGGGGTAAGCTGGAGGTCCTTTACCTGACTGCAGGCCTCACTGTATGTGAGTGCAGCCTGCTGTTAATATGATTTTTATGTCTTTATTCAGGAGTGGGCTGTGTTTTTCCAAAGTCAGTTCATCATTACTTATCTAGTACACCGCAGGGACAGATTTCCTGCCATGCTGTATCCTCACCTTGTCTTTTTTGCCATTAAAAACAGTTTGGGGAATGTGGTCATACTTTGTGTGTAAAAGTGTATGTCATGTCAATGTCAAAGCTAAGTGTAATAACTGAGGGAGAGTATAAGGAGTGGCAGGCTGGTTTATTGAGTTCAGTTTTACAGGTAACTATACTGTATTGGAGGAAGATGTGCTCCAGCAAAGACTCCAGAAAGAGAGATGAATGTAAATGATGAATTAATAATATACTGAATCATTTGTGACTAATAACACTACTGTTCAAATTTGAATGGCCTACCTACTGCAAACTTTGGTGTAATTACATGTAGTCAGTGTCTGTGTGTGTATGTGTATGTGTGTGTGTGTGGTGTGCGTGCGTGCGTGCGTGTGTGTGTGCAACCCAGTCTCACGGCAGTTCATGAAATGTTCACGTAATTTAATCTATTGATTCGTGTACACAGACACGTTTATCTAGTTTTTTTTTTCGTGATGGTCAGCACGTTTTTTAAACTAATGTATTTCAATGGGAAGCATCTTTCGTGATCACAGCACAATTCTTTCTGCCAGTCAGGCTGCAGCAGAGAAGCTGTATACAGCTTTGCTATTATTGGTATTTTTAGCCCAATATCCGCTGTTTTAATCAACATTTATTCATGAGATCTTATCATGGTTTACATGTATTTCTTTTAATGTTATTAGTTCATTCTTATTGCCAGGGAAGCTGGATTGCTTTGTTGTTTATTGATATTTTTAACAATTATTTAGATGTTATCATGGTATTCATTTCTTTATTTTAATAATATTATTTCGGTCTTATTACCGGTGAAATATACATATATACAGTATGCTGTGAGACAGCAATTGTGTAAGTAATTGTGTGGGAAAGACTGCATTAGAATGACATGAATAAACGTTAGTAAATGTAACATGAATACAACTTGAATGTATGAACTCATCTGTGAATAGATACATTTTTATAGGCAATGGTGGTTGTTTAACAATGAAGATAACTCCCGTGATCCCACGCAACTTCACAACGTCATCAAAAGGGCCGTGTTTCGATTGAGGGACCTCTATGGAGAACCCTTGCAGCAAAAAATTACAAATTGTAGGTTTAATTGAAAGGTTCAGTTCAGGTATCCATATGAATATTGAAACAGTAAGAAAAACAAAACTGTTGTGAAATCATTGGTTTTTTTTTTGTTTAAAAGATTGTTTTGGGCCATTTTGGTCTTTAATTGATAGGACAGTTGTAGACAAGAAAGGAGAGAGAGAGAGAGAGAGAGAGAGATGTCAACCTATCCTTTAACTTTGCAAATCCCCTGATTTCAGTTTAGTTGCTAATATATTTCCACCTTGAGCTTATGAGTTATTGAGTATCAGAATGATGTCTGACTGATGAAGTGGACGGCTGGATCTGTGGGTTAGAAGCTATATCTCAACACTTGTCCCTCGGTGCCCTTTTGGCTCCCACTGAGGATCAGGCAGGGTGGGAGATTGCCCTTTGGACGCACTGTCTGAGGCAAATTGTCAGAGGGATCGCCCACCTTTTCTGTCAATTTACAGACCTTTTGTGCACAGGCAGCTCTGCTCTCATTACCACAGTCCTCGGTCCACGCGTATTCTTTTAGATTCAATTAGCTCAGATGCGCAACAAAATATCGAAGGGCATTTTCTCGAACAAAGCCTCAAGGAAACTAGAAAAGGTCATACCTCTGACTTCCTCTCTGAGAGGTACGGGGAGTAGGTGGAAGAAAGAATGTCACGTTCATTGGGATAAAATGGCATTTCATTCTCCCTGCATTACTCCACCACAGTGACCAAACTTAATTTCCCTTCTGTAAATATGCTGCCTGGAGCAACCAACTCTTGCAATTTAATACTTGGAGCACTGTGCTTTTAATATCTAAGTATCAAGTTCAAAGTTTAGCACTTTAGTAATATTTAAACTCCAGCTCCTAGCCATTCCTCACTGCAATAAAGAAAAGGCTGTCACTGCTCCTGCTACTGTAAAAACACAAACCAGGAGGCGTCGCACTGTGAAAACCTTTCCGCACAGTATTATACGGAACAAAACCCAGCTGTGCCATTGAAACTGGAGCCAGTATTTTTTTCCCGGAAGAAAGTGTCCCCTTTTGATAAGCTATTTAACATAGAAATGCAGTATTATGCATGCAAATCAGGTAGCCCTATTGTTCCATGGGCAGGGCCTCATTGAGGATGACCTTGGTGGACGACAGGTGTTGGAGGGGGAATAATACGTCTCCTGTCACCTGCAGGTGACATAAAATTCCCAATTAAACTTTAAGATGTCTGGATTCATGTGAACTAAAAAAAAACGTGCATGGCATCAGTGATGAGGTTGACTTTTCTTTTTTTTATGTACCTCACTGAGGGTAATGAAATGTACTGTGTTACAGTAAAGATCTGAAGGACTGACGAAAACAATGTGTGGAAGTTACAGTAACTGCTTTATGATATGGTATGCCACTAGCTTGTAATAATCAGATTCTGCAGCTTTGAGATATGGAGCACCAGTGGATATCCCAGCTAGCTAACAGCTAAAAGAGCAATCAGCAATATTTTACAATTTCATGGGTTTCCTAGTTTTGATCAATGCTGCTCACACTCATGCCCGGATTATCCATAAGGGCACTTGGGCCAGTGCCCAGGGGGCACCAACCATTCACAACCAGTGGGGGGGGCACCACATGACACAAGCTTTAGCAATATTTTCCGTAAATTGTTGAAAGACCACACATTACTCGTTTATAAACACTAAATTCACAATAATAACAATAATAAATTATAAATAAATCAATAGTACATTATCAATCCCCTCCCCTGTCAGAGTTGAGTTGGTCCACAAGTACACGCAAATCAGAGCCATAGAGATAGTAGTCTTTCTCTATCACTCTGGCACAAATGTATCTTTTGGGGGATGGGGGAGGTTAACAATAATCAAAAGTGGCCAGTTTAACCCCCCCAAAAATGTTATCATAATGATGAATGTAAAATATTAACTGTTATAAAAATGATAAGTGGTTGGCTTTCCTGATACAATATAATTGGCAAGCAAAGAAAAACATTTTTCACCCAAACCCCCCCTCCCCCCACCTCTGGGTGAGACTTGGTGGCGTCCAACCCTTCTCCGTGTTTTTCATGCACACAGTTTTATTCAGTATGCAGAGAAGTGTAAAAGACCGGTCCACAGTCTGCGCTTCTTTTCCTAGAACTCGTATTTCTTTCAGAGGACTTTGTGCAAATGTTTTATTTAGCAGAATTACATTGTGTTATTCTATCCTATCCAATATTTCCTGTATTTCTAAGCAGATTTTCTATGCCCCTCTCTGACTGCATGTCAGCCTGGCCAGCACGCTGTGGAGGGGGTGAAACATAGGGCAGGCTCGGGGACGGCAGCAGGGGGCAGGACACCAGAGTCCATCACCAGAGGTGTGATCAGTGATCACCAATGGATTTTTTTATAAGGACAGGGGTGTCCACTGCATAACACGCAATTTCTTAACACAGCATCAGTATTATAAAAATACTTTTCTCATGATCAAAATGAAATGAAATTTAAAAAGTCAGTCTTTAACTGTGTCATCTTGTCTTTTCTACACATCATTGTTCTAACTAAGGATTGGAAAATATTGAGGTTTCCTAGCAGCAACTTCACCAAGCACAGCCTGACTAATAACCACAGATTAAAAGGATGGGAGGAACATCTGCATGAGTCAAGGAGAGTCAAATGAAGCCAGATGAATTACCAAACGGTAACACTATGTAGCCGGTGCAACCTACAGTGTAGTTAAGAAGAATCTCTTTTTACAAAATCATCTATTGATAGAGGATAGAGACTGTTGTACTGCTTTGATATTAGAAAACATTAGATCTTCAGCTTTCAAATCCATGAAGCAATTTGATGTTGTTGAAACTATGTCTTATTACCAAGTATTTTAGGCATAAAGTCGTAACAATCAAAACTTTGTAAATATAAGAAAAAGTAGTAGATCAAAACATGACATGACTGGTATCGCTAAAAACTAGAACGTCCGAGCTTTAAAATGACACCCTAAACGCACCTGAACAGAAACACTAGCGATCCCTATTTCCCTGGGAAAGAGCAGTCAAACTTCCCATTTTAAAGTCAGTATAGAGACTATGTAACACAAACAATAAGCCTATAAGCAACAGGCGAACAAAATCCGAACATTGCGTTAAATGACAGCTACAGCACGTTAGAGGCCGCTGCGCGCTTGTGTGCATGTGTGTGGGTGCTGAATCTGCCTGGGTGCAAGGTAGCAGTGGAAAGGGCACTTTATTGATTTGGGCATTTGGGTGTTTGTGTGTGTGTGGGGAGGGAGGGAGGGGGAGTCTAAACTAATAACTTTAAAATGTGGGTGGGACCCTCATATAATGGCTCCGACACCCATGTGCTGCATGGAGGAACGTTAGCTCTGACAACAGTAAACAAGACATTCTTTCAATTTCACTGATTAGTCATCAGTGAATGGGTTTTGAATTCAAAGTGAAACTCTACAGACTATTTGCATGACGGCACATTAATATTACAGCTTTGGTGAGATAAACAGTATGTGTATTAACAAGCAAGCGGTGGTGGCTGTTGGGCGATCAGTCAGGTAATCCAATCCATTCATCCTGAGCAAGATGTCTCACCAACTTATTCAGCAATATTCATAGCCCCCCAAAGATGATTCCTGGGGAATTTGGGGACCCCTTGACCTTTCCTCTGGCACCACCAATAGATAAAAAATATGGAGGTTGTGGAGACTGTCCTCACCAGGAAAAACGACAGTATTAGTCGTTTTTTAAGTCCTCAGACCAAAGATTCGCGACGAGACGAGTTGAAACTTGCAACTACTTGCAACGAGACGGTGTATCATCTCCATAGCAACGACTCTTTGTCCTTCCGTCCTAACTTCCGACTTCCAGGCTTTTTGTAGGTGGATATCATTTGTTGCGTCTAAATACTGTGTGAATGTGGATAACGTTAGTGATAGCGAGATGTTTGCTACAGTTACATTTCTAGTGATGAAACGGCGAAAACACGTTTTATTTCTCGGACTCACGGCGTTGTCCTAGGCGCTCCCTCTCTTCAGTCACTCTCTAGCTCGCGCCACTGTACGTGCTTGTGGGCGCACGATGAGGCTCCGTTAACAGTTTATAACAGAAACAAAGGATTATGGATCATTTTATTGTAGCTGACTTTACAAGATGACTTCTCTATTGGCGGTTGAAAAAGGTGACGTCTCTTACGTTCTTAAAAACCAGCCTCTGGAGATTTGACCAGCTGAGTCAAAGCGACACCATCAGCTGGTTTGAGTCGAGCTGAGGCGGGCCGGTAGCCTGGGAAAACCCTGACGAACTTCGGGCAAATTTGAGATTTGCTCTGCAGACTGTCAGTCTGGCCAAGAGCCCACTCAAGCCCATTTCCAATTTTTACCAAATCGAGGCACCAATCACAACCGTTGAGGCGGGCTTTACACAATGACGATAGCGCAGCGACGGCAAGCAGCTTTTTGTTTACATTCAACATGACGGCCACCGAAGCGCAGCAACCCAAAGTTGAAGGATTATCCAATTGGATGGATGGTGCCATATAAAAGTCTAATATAAAGTCCATTCATAAAAATATAATATATGCAATGCATTTCATGTACATATGCTGGAATCAAATATTGGATATCCATGTATGCCCATATTCAAAATTTCAGATCCCAGGCTCCTCTGACCACATGTCAAAGTGTCCTGGAGCAAGACGCTGAACCCCAAGTTGTTCCCCGGACGCTGTATGTCTGGCGTCCACTGCTCTTAATGCTTAGGATGGGTTAAATGCAGATATTGAATTTCACTACATCGTATGTGACAAATAATAAAGTTTTGTCTTCTCAAGAATTGTAACTTTTTCATACATACAGAGATATATGCTTTGTTGAACGTTTAGTGAATCATGTGACTTTGCCAGAGACACTGGTAGCTTCCTGTTTACTATTGATTGTCACTGTTTTCTTGCAACCATGCCCGTGATCTTTCTTTAACCTTAACCAAGTAGTGTTTTTACCTAGCCGTATCTAGACCTTGACCTTACAGATCAGAAAATAGTTTGGATGACTTGTAGGCATTGTTCAATAAAGTGACCTCCAGGTCCTACAGGGTGGTAATGGATTTTTTTCCCATTATTTCTTCTTGCAAAATGGCTAAGTAAGTTGACTATGTTAACTCCTTACATGATTTGTTTTACACAATGATTGTGCTGGCCTCACTAAAATAACCAGTCCATAACCCAACTATACTGTAAACCTACTACAATAGACCCAATAAACAACGTCATTTTAGTGCTTCACTGAAACCAAGTGTGAAACTGACAAATAACATACACGATAAGGAAAAACAGAGTTGGACAGAATTAAAAAGTCTATCTAGGATGCAATGTTGTTCAATTCCAAGTTACTGTCCCCATTATAAGTCAGCTACATTCAGTTAGCATTGAGCATGAAACCAATCGTTTACAATATACAATTATATACTGTGCTGGTTTAATGGTTTTTTCTGTTAAGGACAAAAACATGTCAAATGTCAAATGTCAAACATTGTTAAGGTCTGCTCCAAGATCACTGGAGTCCAGCAGATAGACCTCAGCTCTCTGTGGAAGGAGCGAGTGGTCCAGAAAGATGATAAAATATTAACTCAACCTGACCATGCACTTCTTAGTGAATATTTAGTTATGCCATCAGGTCGGCGCTATTATGTTCGTGCACGGAAAACTAATCGGTATGCAAATTATTTCATTCCTTCAGCCATTAGGCTACTGAACACAAACCGTTGATCTATGCTCTTGTCACTGGCATGTTGATGTTGATGCTGATTGTTGTCTTTACTCTTGGACTTATTTGTGACATGGATGGGATAGACTGTAAAAATGAATTGCCCCTTGGGTATTAATACAGTTTTCTGTATCTGTATATCGTCGCTGTCAGGCAGAAATCTTATATCTCCATATTTCGTCATTTTATTTCTTTTCATAAATCAATGCTATTGGTGACTCTTTATGTCTGTCTGTGGGTTTTGCAAATCTTTAAACAGTGGTGACAACGGGATTTTGTCTGACTTCATCTGAGGTTAATAAAATCAATAAAATAATTTTAAATTAGCTTTCTTTCATTTCCTGAAAAACAACGGTTTTGCACATAAGGTTTTCACCTGACATCAACGATATTTGGAGAGAAATCTGGAATCAGTCATTATTCAATTTAGAAACACACTTAGTGGCTGCCAGTAATTATGGAAGCGGGCAATACATTTATCTAACTTTTACACATCATTTTCTTCTTTCAGTATCATCACCATCTTACTTAAAGCTCACTCAAGTTACAAAAATGATAGTAATGAACATACATACTCAGTATTTGCATTTAACAAACTGTGGGAGAAAGGATGGCAATAAATTAATTAAGGCAGGTCTTACTGTCCACACACCACTGCCTGTCTTAACAGTGAAGAGAATGTGGTGGACGTCTTGGAGTCTGAACTTGATTAGTTTCTTTGAACTGAGTCAAAGCGGCACTCTAATCCACCTATCTGGGAGGACTTCATTTTTGTGTCTTTTATGTATATGAATTATTCTTTGCTCCCAGTGGCCTCTTTATCACATATTGATGATCAAAGTGACTCATCTAAAATTAATCTTAAGAAAGAGTGGCACATTCAAGAGTTGTAATGGGATTTCCACAGGGAGATGCTCTGCAATCATAAATGTGGGTGAACTAATTAAACTAATTGTACTCATGCGTATAAAAGAATTCAGTTCTTCTCAATGCTGTAAAGGGCAGTGCAAAATATAGTGCTGTCATGCCGCATGAGCAGAAATATGATGAGAAAATTGTTGTACAGGCTGCAGCACTGAGCACTGAGTCTGTGTCCTTATCCCAACTTTAGCATTGGCTCACCATATGGTGTTTTTCTTACATAAACAGCTTTAAAGCTACAGTGCGTAGTTTCTGTCTCCCCCAAGAGGAATTCTAAGTAATGACAACAAAACTGTTTTCGCATCTACATGATACATACATGACAAGCCTTCCGTGATCGTGCACCACCCCCACCCCTCCTCCACGCAGTTGCTAGTAGCCAAGGAGGACGCGGAGGATTAAAAAAACATGATGGACTCTTCAGAAGAGGTCATTATCTAGGCTTTGATTTTCTTTGATCGCCAGATGACACAATCTTCTGAACATAGCAACACTGAGAAATACAGAGAGTCTAGGCTTATGTAGTAGTCTCTATTATGCAAAATGTGGGTGAAGAAAACTTTATTGCCTGTAGTACCCTAACCATTTTTTTTTTTTAGTTCCTTATGACCCAACTTTTATTATCATGCATGTACATCACATCTGAAAAGCAGCCAGCAGAAATAATTAGATCTAGATGCAGGAGGCAGCTCACAGGGACAGGAGCATTTCCCTCTTGGCAATCCCAACTCATTTTAAAGTAATAAATTCAAAGAAAGCACAATATGATTTGTGGAACAGTTTACTCCAAAACTAAGATAAGAAATGTGTGGAGTAGGAGGTGCAAGTTTAGAATAGATACAAGAACTTATTATTTCTGTTATTCCTTGAAAATGTCATAGCGAGTGTAGAGCAAACTGGCAAGGGCAGGAAAGCTGGTGCTGAAATAGCTCTTAAAAGGTTAGGTTATATTCAGCATAGGGCATGGCTACGTTTTTACAAAGGTTAAACACTTGCGTTATGAAGTAACATGATTCCTACAATGAAGGTACATTGATACATTAAAATGGCCACAAAGTAGGGATGGAATGGTCCAAGTAAAAAATCTGAACTGTTCCGTCCGCTAGTCACGGTTCGGGGCATGTATCTATTATACGGCTCATTTTAACCTCAGATTTCAGTCAAAAAGGCTTGCGTGAAAAAAACAACTTCAAATAAAGTTATTGGGTGGAAATACCTTCTCCCGTGGTGAAACTGCAGTTGGCAAGGATGGGGTGCCGAGTGCAGCTGTCAGTCAGTCTCTGTCTGCTGTATGGGAGCATTACGGATTAGTCGGCATTAGACGGAAAAACGTGGTGGATAAAGGTGTGACTGTGTGCTAGCACTGTGCAATACTTGTGGCTTATGCTAGCGACAATACTTCCAATATGATGGCGCATTTACGAAGACATCACACTAGTGTGATATTTGATAGCGCAAGGAGGAGAGAGTCGGGTAGGAAACAGCCACTCCTTTACCCCCCTGCAGCATCTATACAGCCCTTATTATACTATTTTTTTAGCGTCATATTTGTACTTTTGGGGTCTACTAGAAAAGGTTTACATGCTTTGATGTTCAAAAAACGTATTATGTTTTTCATACTGCCCATTGCTGCAGCTCCTCTGTCTGACACACTCTGTCGAGCTCTTGGCCCGCCTTCCTGAAAAGCCCAGTTTGCTTTGATTGGTCAGCTGGCTCAGTCTGTTGTGATTGGTCAAATAAATTCAAACAAGTCACTGGGCGGGCTGTGCTTGCTCAGGCAGCACCTGAGCATATGAAAAACTGGACTGCCAGACCTCCCTCCACAGCGCTGCGGAGGAAGGTCTGGCTAGTCCACACAGCATTCCGGGATTGGAGAAAAACGTTCTCTGGTTTATTGGCATTTCTTTAAACCAATCACAATCGTCATTGACGGCGCTAAGCTCCGCACGGAGCCGCCACACAATAGCCTCGGGAAGGAACTTGTTTTGGTGAACGTGTGTACGTTCAAATGTTGTTTTAGTCGTGCAACAGAAAACTCAGATTGGACAGATAGTCCAGCTAGCTGTCTGGATTTACCCTGCAGAGATCTGAAATATGTTTTTTTTTGTACTTTACACTTTATATCTATTGCATGAACAAAAAACTATATAGCACTAAAAGACAAGACAAAAGTCCAAAAAAGCATAATAGGATGCAGGGTTTCCGCATATAATTTAAATAACGTTACATGAGCCACGCTATAATATTCACCAACATCAACACAGTAAATTCTGAACTGTATTTTTCTTGCAGAGGAACATAAAAAAAATAGAATGAACAGAGCAGTGTTGTTTTGAAACAGTGTGTGTTTGGGTTGGGTTGCACTTGTTTTTTTTTTAAACTTTCCATTTATAAGTATTTTTCACATTATCCACATTATACAGGCAGTGGATAGAAAAAACGTTACAAAACGAAAAACACAAATAGTAAACACGTACAGAGAGAAAAAAAAGGAAAAAAGGGGGGGAAGGTCATGGGACAATCACTAAATCAAGACAAATGGACAAAAACTGGCCCCTGACGTGTGGCTTCTCAAGACAAATTCACGGTAAAACACCACATCATCAAATAAGTTAGTTACATACAGTATATGCTCAAAGGAAACGTGTGTAACAATACAACCCGGTCTCACGGTAGTTCGTGAAATGGTCACGTTATTTTGATCTATTGATTCGTGTACAGGGAAATGATTTTCTACTTTATTTCGTGGTGGTCACCACGAAATTGGAATGTTACCATTTCATGAACTGCCATGCGACTGGGCTGCAGCTGGGCTGCTAGCCTGCTCTGGGGGAGATGGTGACAACATGATCCGCGGTCTCTGGGGGACACAACAACGGGGAAATTAAACGCTGCACGGCGGCGACAACTGCCATGACACTGGCCTGCTCTGGGGGATGCAAAAACGGGGACGCCGCACACGGTAGACGGTGACAACAACGGCCGCCGGGACACGATCCACGGTCTCTGGGGGACGCAACAACGCGGGAAATTAAACGCTGCACGCCGGCGACAACAACGGCGACAATAACGGGGACGCGCTACAACAATGGGACTGTTGTGGTTAGGAAAAGAAAGATGGGGAAAGGTTGTGGTTAAGAGAACAAGAATGCGGAAAGGAACTACTACACGCGGGACGCGATCCCCGGTCTCTGGGGTGAAAGTCCTGTGTTGTTTCACCCATCCACCACCCCAACCAACCTCCTTACGTGGATTTTCGGCTTTTCAATACTACTCGCTACCATAATCGTGCTGTTATCACGTAATATGCTTCCCATTCAAATACAATAGTTTAAAATTTGTGCTCACCAACACGATAAAAACCAGAAAAACGTGTCCCTGTACACAAATCAATAGATTAAATAACGTCACTATTTCACGAACTGCCATGAGACTGGGCTGAACAATAAGCCAAGGGCGTGGGTTGTCATAATGAAGAACCAATCTGTTGTATTGTTGACCAAAATTGAGCTTTTGACCACGTGTCATGGTCTTCATTAGCGGGTAAAGTTTTCTCAGTTGTCATGAAACTGAAGATGTTTAAAGGTTTCATTATTCTGAGCATTTGAAAGGCTTTTCTCCACACAAATGGACAAAGAGGTTTTCCATCAAAAGCCTGATGTGTAATTGAGAGCTTAGCCTTTATGTCTGCAGACGGTGTTGTTTCCCTCTTGTTGCTTTAACACAAGTACAGAACATCCACCTAAAACCAATGCGCTGAGTTTGAGAAAGATGAGGGGTCATGCCAGTCATCAAGGAAAACAAATCCGTTTGACTCGTCTTTGTGAGAGAGAAAGAGAGGTTAGGCTGTCTGGTTCAGCTTTGATGGTGAGGAGGAAAAATAGTGGCTTTGAAAGCTACCATCAGGGGGCCGAGAAAGAATCCATGGTGGGTCAGCTTATCAGAGGTAACCTATTGGGATTTCAAATGCGCTGCAATAACCCCCCCCCCCCAGGATAGAGGAAAAGACCACCAGTGACACACTCACAATGAACAGCACAGTGTCTAACTCATTTTTACACTGATCAGGATTGCTGCTGTTGCACACCAGGTAGTCTGGCAAAGAAGGGCAGACTTTCCTCCACAGAGCCGCGGAGGAAGGTCTGGCTAGTCCACACACCATTCCGGGATGGAAGAAAAATGTGCTCTGGTTTATTGGCATTTCTTTAAACCAATCACAATCGTCTTGGGCGGCGCTAAGCGCTGGATGGAGCAACGGTGCCGCTGCAATACAGCCTCGGGAAGGAACTTGTTTTGGTGGAACGTGTATGTTTAAAAGTTTGCCGCTCTCTACGCAAGAATTGGGATTTATAAAAAGCAAATTTGACGGGAAAACGTGCGGTCCTCCACGGACACTCGGACCACGGCGTACGCACAGAAACGGGCGAGATTTTCCACTGAAAATGAGAATAATGAGACAAACATGATCATTCCCTTCAATATCGTGAATCAAATCGCAGTATCAGTCAAAATAAATCGCCATTAGATATGTTCCTCATATCGTACAGCCCTAATATGAATACTGTGAAATTGGGTTGTGATGCACAAAAAATGCCAGAGGGTATCACGCGACGGACATGGAAGGTGTAGTTCCACTGTTTGGCCGCTGTGTCAAACTGGGCTCAGAGCTAGTGATGGTCACTAGCAGTCTTTATTTTCTGAGCTCACTAGATGGCGCTCTCTGTTCCAAGAAAAAGGTTAAAGGAATGACAATTCAGTGTGTTTTCAACCCTTTGTTGAACAGAGAGCGCCATCTAGTGAGCTCAGAAAATAAAGACTGGTTCACGAAGCTTCATCTGACCATTACTACTCAGAGCCCGGCGCTCTTCAGGCCTGGGTTTGCATCAAAGTTCTTTTCCAATAAAAGATGATGTGACATTGAAATAAATGTGCCTGAGACAGCAGAGATGAACCGACAGCTCAGTCATTGATGATATGAAGAATTCACAAAGCCATTCTTACAGTGAATATCCTACACAAACACCTGTTTGATCGATCTGCGGTGAAAAACAGACAAAATAAAACAAGATACTATCGTAAATTCAAATGAAGATATATTTGCGAAAAAAACTGAAATGTTCTGTAATTATATTGGCATGTTATGGAATTTATTCTCATGAATAATAGATAAACAGGACAAATAATGTTTACACTGATGCTGTTTTCGATGCCTCCGTCTGGCGGAGCACATCGTTTTGATATGGTCATCATATACAGTATCATAGTATTTTTTACAGTGTTGCGCAGAACTAGTTCTCATTTGCAATTAGATTCATTCCGACACCTTTAGCTTTTTAGATACAATCAAATTGATGGGTAGTAAAAGGCATGCCGTGCGTAATGATGCACAATGGCTGGCTTTGCAATGTTGGAATATGTGGCAAATGGAGACCGACAGCAAGAAGACTTGCTGGCAAACGAGGTTGAGTGGCCTCAGAGCCGGTTCCGACTGCCTCGCGCTGTCCTGTTGGGTCTCTGTGCTGTTTTGGGCCCAGCGTTACAGAGAGGAGCACTCGGAGAAACCAACGCCATGCCAGTCCCACTTCTAGGGGGGTCAGCTCTGGCGTCCCGTGGCAGAAAAGAAACATATTTTCCTCTTTTCCACCTCCCTAACAAGAACTACAACTTCACGTTGAGTGAAAGTCCTTTGCTTTGTTTTCCTCTGTGCGCATGATGTCGGTATATATGAATATAATTTGGGGCATTTCACTGACTATTTAAGGGCAATTATGGGCGTGACATGAAGCCGCCAAGCTGCGCCACATGTCGAGTCGATTGTGATTTATAAAAGGAATCTGGCGTAGGACATGCGTGCACGCGGTTTTATAAATCTGAATATTTCTGTGCTTACTCACATACTATGTTTCGTCCGTATGCCACATCTGACGCAAATTCGTCGCACAGTTTTATAAATGAGGCCCCTGAGGAACAGTTATAGTGCGTAACTTTTTTTATATTAATGAACGTCCGTTACATTCAAGCCATTGCCAAATGAGATGCTACAACGCTAATCAAGACTGTATGCTCCACAACACTCTCTCTGTGTTTCTCAGTATGGCTATGTTCAGGAAATGGTGGCATCCGGCGACATTCGCGCAGCAGAAAATCGAGTGAAGATAATGACCTCTTCTGAAGAGTCCATCATGTTTTTTTTAATCCTCTGTGTCCTCCTTGGCTACTAGTAACCGTGTGGAGGAGGGGTGGGGGTGGTGCGCGATCACGGAAGGCTTGTATTATGTGGACGTGCCGACAGTGTTGTTGTCATTACTTATAATTCCTCATGGGGGAGACAGAAACTACACACTATAGCTTTAATCATAGTACTCATGAATCAACCAGAGTTTAGAATGCCAACACAAAGAAAGCAGAAAGTGAGGAACATACGGCCAAAAATGAGGGATATCCGGCGGATCTTCTGGCAGCACCGGAACAATCCCCTAAATTTATTGTTGTCGATATAGACTACACACCAGGTGGCCCACATAAAGGGAACAAGGTAAGAGCAAACACAAGCCGGCATATCCAAGTCAGGAGGGGAAGGAAATAATATATAGCATTTCATTTAACAGGACATGTTTCACCTCATAAATACAATGAAAGGGGCTGCCAGTTTCAGGCTGAAATGAGTTTTCGGAGGTTGCTCTGTAATGAAATTTATATAATGCTGTTATGCACTGTGCCACTTTGTATTTCTTTGGGGGAAGGAAGACATGACTTTTTATTGTTTGTTACATTGATTCAGTTGAGTCTGCACACTTAATCAGACTGTTCAAAGCACTCACAGCATTTTACAGAAACTTGACTTTTTGGACCATAATTATCTTATTTGCATTCATTATCGGCCTATGGAAACAGGCAGATTGAAACCACTGCAATTTGCTTCACTCTGCTTATCTTGTGCAGGATGGGCAGCAAACCTGAATTTAAATTATCTTCTATAACAAAATGCTGTCAACATTTTGGAAGAATAAAACTTTTTTTATTTATTTGCTGCGGGATTTGGCAAGGACAATAAAATGTAATTTACCGTATATTTGCTGACCATATGTTTTTGTTTAATTTGCTTGAATAGCAAAAATGCTCCTATCTATAATTGTAATACTCAAGGATGGATATGAAGTGGCATATTCCTATCTTTGTGGAATTACTTGTAGAAATGAAGCTGTAATTTACATCTCTTTCCATTCATGTGACTGGCCTACAATTAAGTTATTGAAGGCCTTTTTTTGCATATCATAATTTACAGCATTGTATATGTGCTATTTTAATCCCTGTAACAAGGACTAAGGCACTGAGCAGCCAGGGATTACATACATTTACTTCCCCAGGTCTCTGATAACATGCTGTGAGGGAGCAGAGAACAGCAGAGCCCACATACTGCTGCATCAGCTCTCCAACTTATTAGTACTTGCTTTAATAGACCCCTGTAATATTAAGCCTCAACCCCCCTCTGGCCCTCCTCACTGTGGCAAATATTTCTATACATTTTTAACCCCACCGTTATCCCCAAAGATGGGATATTATCCATGTGCAGTGATGTGTAAATGTAGGTTAACACTGAATGACTTACACTTAACACTTAAAATGTTTAAAATATTTGGTACCCCTAAAATCGCATGTGGCCCCAGCCTGGCCCCTCCATTTATAATGGTCTAGAACCACCACTACATAAAACACAGTGCTATGAAGCTGAGGAGCAGAGTATGTGTCCCGGAAGAAGTTAAGGCGAAAACACAAGACGATCACCCAGGAAACAAGTGTTCATGTCCCGGAAGTACTACTTAAGGTGCCTGTGTACCCAAACCACAAATCTTTTTTTCTAATCTTACCTACATCGTTTTTTGGTGCCTAAATGTAACTGTTGTCGCTGCAGGACAACCACCTTTAGTTGGCTAAATGAGAGCCGCTGAAACGACGGTAACCTCACGGTGCTCTGTAAACCCTAACCCCTAACCCAAACCCTAAATCTTTTCTAGGCTTAATTTAACTGTAAAGGCTAAAAAAAAAGTAAAGACAGTAAAGACTGTAAAAGAACTTACCTATCATGTGACCGGTTACCGACGTTACTGGCCGACGGTCACCTAACTTCGTAAGATATCATTTGGACTGTCTGAAGTTTTCTAACGATATCATACGAACCTGTTCGTGAGAATTAATAATTTGGTGGTCAGGCAGTTACTTATCACCTGTGAATGTAGTGAGTCTAAAACACATTGTGTGTAGACTCCAGGACATCTTGACATGACCGTTGAAGGAAATATTTTGCAAAAGAGGCAACACAAAGGGCTAGAGATAGACTGAAATTAACTTCAGTTGGCAGCCAGTGGGATGAAATAAGTGCTGTTAAGACTGCAGTGTGTGGAGGTTTTTCAGATCACACTGGGACACGCTTAGTTAATGAGGCTATCCTGTTAGTCTCACAAATATGAATCTGTTTGTTCAGATGCATCACAGCCAACAACTACACTGATGCTGTGCAAACTGCAGGTCCAAACTGGCCATCAGGGGTTCAGATAGAATTCATGGTTGCCTGGCAAGCTGATTGGCCCTGAGTGTCAAACCAGTGTTCAAAATACTAACTGAAATGTGTAAATCAAAGCAAAAACCGGTTACAGTAATGCTGTTGGTTGCACGTCGCACACATCAAGACAAAGCAAGGCAGCTTTATTTATATAGCACATTTCAGTAACAAGGCAATCCAAAGTGATTTACATAGAACATTAAAGAGCAGTTAAAAACAATTAAAAACCTCCCCTTGTCACGGTCAGCCCGTGACTTATTGTTTGTTGGTTCTTTTCCTCTCTGTTCTGTTTGTGTCCTGTGTGTTGGTCTGAGTGTGTGTGGTTGTGGGCTTGGTCATCCTGGGGCACCTGGATCTTTCGGCGCAGCTGTTCATGGTTAACCAATCTACTCTGCTTAAAGACTCCAGAGGCCTGTACTACGAATCAACATCACCATGCCCTGGTGTGACAGGGCGCATGGCTGCCGTCGCGGTAGCGTTGCGTGTAAATGTTGCCGATTAATGTTTTGTTAGCGTGTCAATATGTTCGGTTACTTATCATACTGGGTTCATATGTTCTGTTAATCATAGCCATTCTTTCATCAAATTCCACATAGTAATCCCGTAGCGTTCTTGTGCACAAATTTAACATCTAATACTGCAGTGATTTATAGGCTATAGCTTCATCCAGCAATACATCATTCTCTATTGTTTAAAACCATACTGTTTATGTCAAAAACATCACCATTTGTAATAATCACGCAACACTCATGTCTTTGTTAACTACATTGCTGTTTATTTAATTTAAAAGGTAACAGAGGTTAACATGTAGTCTGTGTGGCTTACCGGCGTGTGCTCTCTTCTGTTTGTGAAGGAAATTTTGCCGCGATCAGTGAGTTTAAATGACGCTAGGGCTTCCGGAGTAACCGGAAGTTATTGGAATTATGAGGAATTATTTTATTGTCAGTCAAGGTATCTTGTGGCTTTGCGAAATGTTTTGTGAATAATGTAATTCATCTTCGGTAAATTTCTAGCCTAAGGGATCTATTAAGTTTGGCTGTTTTGAGCTTTTATTGTCTACTCGCCTGAGCCACCCCTGTATTGTATTTTTGTTGGTATGTTCCAATTCCAGGGGCGCGCTACAGGTCTTTATAGACTGGCCGTTTCAGTTGCTCGAGAGAGCTAGAGGAGCGAGGACGTAAGTCTGTGTAGGCTCTGGTGACAATTTTTGACTCTCAGGTCAATGAAAGTATTTTTTTTTTTTTCTTTCTTTAATTTTGATTTTAATTGTTTGATTTGCCTACGAGCCTTAATTGGGAAAGTATTAATAAAATCCCATCTTTTCATCATCATCTTTGACTCATTCTGAGTGTCAACACCTGCTCAAGACTACTTCTCTACATCTACCCTCAACACCTGGATTTATTTCAGTTACCCAGCCTAACCTAACAACCGCGGTCCCGCATAACCTGTGTCACGATGGTGGTTAACAACTAGTTCAATCAACCCAGGGTTTCCCAATCCAGCGGCGCGCGCGTTCACATAAAACAGGCGGTGTTTGCACAGCACGACCAATTGCAAACATCTACCAGAGCCGCATATTTTATATAAGAAGAGCAAACTATAATTCTACATAAATATGAAGAACACAGACACTGTTTTGCAGGCAAAATGCAATACAGTCGCTGCTTCCTAAAACAGGAAGGAAAGCTGGCAAAAAAATAGCCGACGCTGTATGCTGTGACGGCCCCTGTGTGGTCTGATGGGGCCTAACTGTAGGAGTGATACCTCTCCTTTGAGTTGATTGCAGATCCGGTGCACCTGGGAGCTGTGAGGTGATAAAGCTCCATCTGGTCAGACTACACACTCTCGCTCTTCACTGCAATCCAGAGATCAGGCCTGATCATCCTGCCTGCCACATCTTGTTTTGAGTTTATTTCAGTTACAGAGACACACTTTGCACATTATAAAAAGATATGTTTAGTTTATTCTTTTGTTAAATAAATCATTTTTGATAATTTCCGATGCCTCGCTCCCTCTTTTGTCATGGCCCTTGAGCCAGGTTATGACAAAATGGGGGCTTGTGCCGGTCTTTGTGTTCGGTTAGTGTTTGCTGTGGTTTAGTTTTTTTTTTTTTTTTGTGCTTTGGTTATTGTTTGCTCGTTTGGTAGTGTGGTGGTGCTGTACGTTGGTTTGGCTGGTTGAGCGGGGTAGTGAGGGCTTGCTTTCTGGCATTTGTGTTGACTTTGTTGGTGTCTTTTTTTGTTTTGTAAGTTGTTTGTTGGGGCTACGGTCGACAGGTGATCCGGGTGGCTGGTGTGGGTCCTCGTGTGCGTGCTGTTGGTTGTTGTGGGTGGAGTTTTCCCTTGTAGGCTGTAGTGACGGTCCATTTTTGGGCTTGTTGAGCTGATTCTTGATAGTGTTGTGGCGAACGTGGGTGAAGCTTTTGGCTTGGGAGCATGTCCGTAGTTTTCGGAGGGTGGCTAGTGTGCTAGTTGCTCTCCCTAGCCAGCGGTCGTTAGTGCATAAGTACCCACCACAAGTAGCTGCATGAAGACTAGGGTTGAGTTAGTTAGCTGGGTTGATCTAGATAGCGAGGAAGCTCCATACCAGGTGGGGGTTAGACTTCTTAATGCACACGGGGACCTTGCACCGTCTTGCTGGGTCTGTTGCTGTAGTTTTGTTTTGCCGGTTGTAGTTTATTGTAATGGCGGAGTGTGATGCGTTTATTGCGGCTCCGTCTGAGGAGGCGTTGTACTAAGGAGCAGTTGCTGAAGATTGCGGAACACTTCTCGGTAGTGGTAAGTGACAAACGCCTTAAGGAGAACATTAGGGTAGTTTTGAAGTCTGAGTTGAGGGAGAAAGGTGTGTTGGCTGTGGATATGGATGAGGAGTCTCCAGTCTCCACGGTTTCCGCGGGTGCGTTTGTTCAGACTCAGGGCTTATCGTTTGATCAACAGAAGGAGCTGTTGTTGCTTCAGCTTGAGCATGACAGATGTAAACATGAATTGCTAATGAAGAAGCAGATTGAGGTAGAGAGGATTCGGCAAGAAATAGAGCAGGCCAAATTGGATCTGGAGGGGCGCCGTTTATCTTTAGCGGCTGACGGTACGGGGTCCAGTGGAGCTCAGAGCGGGCAGTTGTCTGGAGCTGTGCGTTCCTTTGATATTAATAACTTACGGCTACTGCCACCGTTTAATGAGAAAGATCCCGATACGTTTTTCTTGTTGTTTGAGCGTGTCGCTAGGGCTAGGGGTTGGCCTGATGAAGATTGTGCGTTGATGCTTCAATGTGTGCTGACGGGACGGGCGCAGGAAGCTTATTCATCGTTGAATACAGAGGATAGCTCAGGCTATGCGACTATCAAGTCTGCTGTGTTAAAAGCGTATGAGTTAGTGCCAGAGGCATATCGGCAACGTTTCAGGTCCTGGGAGAGACGTAGTGGTCAGACTTATATGGAGTTTGCTTGGGACCTGACTGGTCATTTTAAACGTTGGTTGGCTGTGCTGGAGGTCTCTACTTTTGAGGGTCTGTGTGATCTTGTGGTTTTGGAGCAGTTTAAGGATATGCTTCTTGGTTACATTGCAACATATGTTAGTGAGAAGCAGTGTGTTACGGCGGCGAGTGCGGCTGCGTCGGCAGATGAGTACTTGTTGCTTCATAAAGGAGGTTTTAGAGAGCGGGCTACAACGCGTGAGCGTTCTTGGAGAGCTGGTGCGCCAATGTCAGAGGCTGTATGGCGAGGTGATGCTGTCCACACTAACTGTAACTACTGTCATGAAAAGGGTCACTGGAAGGTTAATTGTCCGCTCCTGCATTTTAAAAACAAGCCTTTGAGAACATCAAGTCTTTGTTGTGTTCGTCTCCTGTTTTAATAGCGCTGCGGTTTGATAAGCCTTTCATGATCCAAGTGGATGCAAGTCAGTTTGGGGCGGGTGCTGTTTTGCTGCAGGAGGATGGTAAGGGACTGGTGAGACCAGTTAGCTTCTTCTCGAAAAAATTCAACCGTTATCAGCTGAATTATTCGGTGATAGAGAAAGAAGCGCTGGCACTCGTTTGGTCTTTGCAGCATTTTGAGGTGTACGTTGGTGGGAGGCCCCTTGTTGTCTATATGGATCACAATCCGTTGACATTTTTGCTCACTTAAATGTCCAAATCAGAGACTCATGAGGTGGTCGTTGTTTTTGCAAGCCTACGCGCTTGAGATTAGACATATTAAAGGAGTGGACAACGTAATAGCTGATGCGTTGTCACGTGCCCCTCTGCTCTAGGTCGATATTGCCATCTTTTGTTGTTTTGTACCCTGTTTTTTTTTGTGTGTGCCTGTTCTCTTCCTTTGCTTCCCAGGTACCTGGTTTTGCTCAAGATGGGACGGGGGTGAGCAGTCGTCCCGGTGCACTTTGGAGGTCAACGGTTCCTTTCTGCTTGGTATAAGTCTCTGTATTAGATTTTGGTGATTTGGGTAACAATTGCTTTTTCTGAGTAATGTTCAGTTGTGACGGTTGGATGTGGTAGTTTGTTTTGCCGTTGGCTCCTTTGGGCCACCGGTTTTATGGGGCGAGGTGTGACGGCCCCTGTGTGGTCTGATGGGGCCTAACTGTAGGAGTGATAAAGCTCCACCTGGTCAGACTACACACTCTCGCTCTTCACGGCAATGCAGAGATCAACCATGGCCTGATCATCCTGCCTGCCACATCTTGTTTTGAGTTTATTTCAGTTACAGAGACACACTTTGCACATTATAAAAAGATATGTTTAGTTTATTCTTTTGTTAAATAAATCATTTTTGATAATTTATGATGCCTCACTCCCTCTTTTGTCATGGCCCTTGAGCCAGGTTACGACAATGCGTAAATCACAACGCTTATCAATATCACTTCCCCATCAGTCAGGCACAAGATCTGACCATAATTACACTTGTGTCGTTAGTTTCGCTTATTTCAGTTGCAACCCTGGCAGTGGTCAGCAATCGTGAGAGCAAATAAAATATATAAAAACATAATTCAAACCAATGTGCACATTGGCAACACACGGCTCAAGAAGCCGACAAATAACCTTTATGTAATTCCCTCCGCTGAAAATCTATATCTTTCATAAAGATACCCATCAGGGAATGTTAACGGGGTTGTCGGTCTCTAAATGTTTTAACTTTTATGAGCGCACTTCTCTCTCTCCGTGCACTCCGGGTGATGTTGGCAGCGGTGTGCCACTCTGGCATAACACAAGTGCGGAGGACTTTGGCTTTCATCTCTCAGGTGGCGGTGAAATAATGCGCTGTCACCGGCAATTTCCACTGGATGCGGAACGACTCCGGAACGTCGACGGAGTCATTAGGTTTCCATTAAAGTCAATGTGTGTATTTCCACTGACTGCGGAACGGCTGCGTTCCGACTCCGTCCCAGCTCCGGCGGTCTGCAGCCCTCCGGAGAAGATACGCAGAGCTTCTATTTTTGCCGGACACCGGAGAGCTCTGCAGCAATTCAACACAATTCAGATTGTGTGGGACAGGAAGTCGAGCACAGAAACAAAATAAAACATCCGGTTAATTTTCAAAATAAAATACACCGTGCTCACGGCGGAACATATTTCCCTGCACTACACCTTGAAAACGTCATAATGGGTGGAGACAGGCCTGAAGTCAACAGAGGTAAGTTTTCACACACCAGTTCACCCTGTTGACACCATGGATGAAGAGATGCTGATTCTGGAAGTCCAAAAACATCAAATTATTTATGCCCCGTCTCATCCTTTTTATAAGGACAACCTGAAAAAGGAAACGGCATGGAAAACAGTAGCAGGAGTAATGGGTGTGGAGGGTAAGTCCATAATTTTGTCCAAGAAATGCAGATAGAAAGCAAATAGTTTATATAACGTAGGAATTCTCTAACTATACAAGTTGAAAACACAACTTTGAATTAAGCAGCCGCAGGGTTGTTTGATTTGCATGAAGAACTTTATTAACAGGTATTACATTATGTAATGAAGTAAGTTAAAATTTGAGTTAAGCTATAAATAAATAATAAATAAATTAAGTTTTATATATATATTTATTCAGACATCACGGTTCAGACATCACGGTTCGGTTCGGTACAATGGAAGGAAAAGCATAACAAAAATGCAGAAGGTCATTTTTTTTATTGTGCATGTCTCAGGCTGTACCACCTAGTGTCATCCAGTCTCTCCCCTGAGCTAGCTGCAACAGCCTGAAGTGTATAAAGTAAGATCTAAACAGTAAACAATAAGTAGGCTACCCCACGTCATCTCCAGACTCCATCTGGAACTTGGAAACAAAATAAGACAATCAGCTAGTAGGCTAGTGTGATATGGGAGACAAGTGCTGCTCTCATATGTCATCGGTGTGATTGGCAAAGGACAAAAAAGCAGGAAAATATACACCGCACCCATGACACTGCGACAGTACCCCACCACACACACACACACACACACACACACACACACACATTTTTTTCAAATGCTATAAAATTGAATAAA
Source organism: Sander lucioperca (assembly GCF_008315115.2). NCBI lineage: Eukaryota > Metazoa > Chordata > Actinopteri > Perciformes > Percidae > Sander > Sander lucioperca. The sequence continues at coordinate 40,760,503 of NC_050182.1, forward strand.
ACACCCAAAATTCAATGAAAGTAATCATTAATATTACTTCCATAGAGCGTTGTATGCAGGGGTTAAATTGGGATTTGTTATGTGGGGGGCTCTCCCTAGGGGAGTCCGGGGGTATGCCCCCCCGGGACATTTTTTTGAAAAATAAACCATTAAATCGCACTTTCTGGAGAGTTTTGTGCAAATATATGGAGAAATTGAGTCTTACATGATATGTGCAAAACTGCAAGGTTAAGAGCCTATACTTTGCATTGTTTTTGCATTCACTAATTACATTTGTGTACAGATGGTGAAATAATATAAGCAGTACCTTATGTAACAGATTTACACTGTCGATTGTTCAATTGTCCGTGTTTCTCTCTGTTGACGCTGTACATATTGTCTGTCTGGTTCTCCATCTTTTCATCCGTTTTAACTCTAACTCTGCAATTTAAATGTTTTTTATGGCTGTCTGTGATTATACTTCAGGGTTTTTCCTTGCTCAGAATTTATCTTTGCGGGAACACACAAAGCAGGGGGGGGAGGGGGTCTGGGGGTAAAAGACTTCAATTCCTGCATTCTGATACATTTTTAGGCACCAATTTATGGTAAAAATGTCAATATTTATTGCAAGGAAATCACAAAATTATGGTGGCAGGTAACAATTCAAAATACAAAATATAATGGAATATTATTATATTCAGTAGTCCAGTAAGGGGGCTTTCACATCTGGGACATGGGCCGGATACAACAACACTTGACCCTAAGGTCCAGTTGTTTAATTAGCATGAACAGGGCTTCATGGTAACTTTTTTTATAAGCATGTTTTGCTCCCTGGGAAAAATGTAGGATTGACTTAGGCTACTTAATCAGTGATGTTGAATATAGCCTACAGTGTAACGGACCACCACAGTTCATACATACATGTGAACCACGGATTAATTGCAGAGTTTAATCTACATAGTGTAAAACTACTACGTGAATGGGGCACAGCAGAAAGACGGAGCAGAGCGATGCTGTTTGTTCAGAGTTTTCATGTGTACTCCTATAGGCCTACACTTCGCATCAGGCGTTAAAACCAACTGTACCGAATTAGACTACTATTTAACGCGATAACGAGATGTTTTTAACCGGTAATGAAACTGTCTCAATTTAATACTGATGCCATCAGGCGGCCGCGCGGACAGACAGCAGTCGGAGTTACGGCAGAGCTCTGCGCCCGTCAGCAGCGGCTTCTCACTGCGCAGCCGGTCCCCCAGAGCAGTATTATCACCGGGAGGGTCCAGTATAGCCTGAACCCTGCAAACGGAGATCCTGTTTGATGGTGACATGCTAGATTTTGACTGAACATCCCAATTTAAGTAACCTCTGATTGGGTTGTAGTAAATTAAGTACCCTAAATTTAAGATTAGGTGTTGGTGATTCTCAACACCTTTCTACCCCCCCACTTATCAACTCTGGACTCTGTGCTGCTGTGGTCAGTGTAACGCTTATCCGTTAAATTTTCTAAGCACAAACGGACATTTGGAAAAACAGAAAAATGGGTTCAAATATCCAATTTTTTTCCGCCTTGACAAATTAAAAAATTGGATTTTTAAACTGTTTTTCCAATTTTCTGTTTTTATTCAGAGGATCAGAAATTTAGAAAATTACAAAATTGCTTCCGGGCTCCAATTATTTAATACTGCAATGGTATTCTCTCCCTAGTTCCGCCTAGCTACCCCCCCCCCACTCGAAACCATAGTTGCAAGCACCTCTGACCCCAAAGTCTATCAGTTTTGGTCCATATGCAGTTAATGACCTGCATATTCCGGAAAGTAGAGGGAGAGAATACCATTGCAGTATTGAATAATTAGCTCAGACGCAAATTTTGTAATTTTCTCAATTTCTGATACTCTGAATAAAAAACAGAAAATTGGAAAAACAGGTTAAAGATCCAATTTTTTAATTTGTCAAGGTGGAAAAAAATGAAAAATTTGATATTTGAACCCATTTTTCTGTTTTTCCAAATGTCCGTTTGTGCTTCGAAAATTGAACTGATAAGCGTTACACGGACCCTGCCAGCCTGTGTAACGTAGCTACGTTACTCACCATCGAGCGACTGTTAACTTCAGCTGGCTATCGTTAGCTGTCAACCTCCCGACTAACGGTTACTGCTAGCTAGCTAGTGATCTAGCGAGGATTAGCCCTTCAGACCACAGTGGACTTCAGTGGACTCTCCAACCAAACTCCCGACTGGACCTTCGTCTGCCACAACTGCTGGACTCTTTCAAATACATGTACTCCCTGTCTCCGCCGATCACTTGGTAGCGTTTGTCAGCTGTCAACTTACTTACGCCAGCTAGCTTCTGTTAGCTTCCACCGACTGACGGCTCGCCCAGCACATCTGTTCACTGTAGAGCTCTTTTAGCCATGTTTACCGGCTCAACACTAAGTTAGTGTTGGCCACTACCTCTGCACTGCCAAAAACGGTGCTCCTAAAATAGTCCTTACTGCAACTTCTCAACGTCATCTGCTACGTCGCTTCAGCTTGCATTGCCAACATAAAATAAAAATATTGTCCCGTTGTCGGCTTCAGCTAAGAAGATAGTTCGCCCCCACACGTCCAAAATTCTTATTCAGATAACCTTCCGCAACGATTGCAGGCTCTTTGAATGAAGTTACATGGTGACAAATTAATGGACCACTTGCGGAGTGATATGAAGACATGAATCAGAGGCACAAAAAACATTGACAGCAGTGACCGGTCATTATGTTTACCAATACCCCCGACCCGTGGCTTGCGATTCAATATTCGATATATACCGTGTATTCTCCGTGTAAATTCATGTATCGAACCGAGACGCCCGTACCGTTTCGGTTCAATACGAATACATGTACCGTTCCACCCCTAGTATGTATGTATAATTTAACTGTTAGGCCTACTGCTGCTAGGTAGCTCTCTCTCTCTGCTCTCCCCCTCCCCTCTGTCTGTTCTTAATTGCAGGAGTGAAGTCTGGTGTGCGGGAGTCAGGGTTCCAGCTGCAGCTCATTCACCATAATCACCTCAGCCTTAAATACCCAGTCAAACTTGCCACTCATCGTCAGAGCATAGTCAAGATGACCATGTTAGTCTCGCTGCTGACTCAACCTGCTTGTTTTTTGCTCTTTGTGTTTTTGGCCTGTTCTATTTATATTTCTCCTGTGCCACAGATTATTGGAACCTGACTCCTGCCTCCGCTTCACTCCTGCCACCACCATCCTGCTTTCCACTACTGGACCTCAAATTTGGACTCACCACGGACACTAGGACAGTACGGTACCACTCCTGCTCAGAACCCTGGATCTGTTACCCTCCCTGTAGACCTGGACTTGTTCTTCCCCTATTTTTGGAAACCTGGACAATTTAACATTGAAATAAACCTGTTAAACCTTCTCTGGCTCGGTGTAGTTGTCTGCATTTGGGTTCAAATTCAGTTTAAATCGTAACATTAACCATTTATTTAATATTGTTTGACATTTCTTAAAGTGAAAAAAATAACTGTTACATGTTTTCTGTGTTACAACAATACTGTTTAAGTTAAGTCTATTGTGGGGGGTGTGCTGTAGAGACTGCCTCACTGTTGGTGTAGGGGAGAGCCGGGACGATTGAAACGCAGGACAAATGAAACATTCCAGTTTTCTCCGAGTGCAATGATGATAGACAGACTTCCTTAGGTCAAAACATAGAGCACGTTAACCTCCTATCAGCCAAATATCTTCCTGTTATTTCCTTTTATCACGGAGTTACAGGCGATAAACGAGTTTTGATGGTCAAAAGTAAACTTCATTAGCGGTTAAATTTTTTCGATTATTGAGTGTTTTTCATTTAAAGTTCGACTACGTGCTTATTCGGTAGACTATTTAGTGTTCTCCACAATCCCAGACTTTCATATTGCATGCTTGTTTACATGGAAAGCAAAACAGGTTATAATGGCATATATCTACAGTATGTCGGGACGGTTGAAACAGCTGTTTGAACTGTCCCCGACCTGGCTGTTACTCCATGTATTTTAAGTAAATGCACAAATATCTGTGTTTATACAATAATTTATGGAGGTGAGACATGGAAAAGCAGTTTTAGAAAGATGAAAATATATTTGGACCCCACCAGGTAAGGGGGTCGAGTTTTCCCATGTTATCCTATGGAGACTGATGGGCTGGGGGTTGTTAAGGGCACTTATTTGTCGACCTAACCCATATAAAAACCTAGTGAAATGACATTTTCCACAATACAAACATGATATAAATGGGAAAACGTACTGTTCTAGCTATAAAAATGACAATCATCCACAGTGCATGATATTTCAAAAAACGCTTCATACATGCTTCAAGGTGATGGCAATGAGTTATTAACAGACATTCACGAAGACGTATAGATCAGCAACAATCTATCTAAAATAACACCTTTTGGGAGTACCATTCATGATATGTAGTAAAATATTGAAGTTGTGGGAAGTTTAAATGGCTTAAACTGTATGTTTCATCCGTCCCCTTATGCTGTTTCAATTGTCCCAACCAGGAGGGATGAATGAAACATTATGCACGTGCCACTTTTGCTGTAATAATTGCTGAACGGTTTTGTTCAAAGCTAAAAATGCAACTGTATTTGACAGATGACAGGTGTAGGTTGCTAGTGACAAAATATTAGCTTTCAGTGCGATACGATCGCTTTGTAAATTACGTTTAATTAAAAAGTGTTTCAACTGTCCCGGCTCTCTCCTACTGACCACTTGACCATGTAGGTGTTACTTTCACACTTGCAAATGAGGGGGCTGACAAGAAGTGGCCAAACCAATGATTTTTCAAACTTTTATTTGCAATACAAATCAACCACTATTCTCAGTTAACATTATTATTGTACAATACTTCACACTACAAAAAAAACACACACAATAAACACATACACACAATAAAAAATATACAGGGTTTATGACAAGTCTTTTCACACCATTCTGTCCTGCCAGGACACACTGCCCTCAGGGGAGGTGAAGAAAGTGGCAAAGCTCTCCCTTGATGCCCTGTTTCCCCCCATGTTTCTCACTGGCGCCATGTGTCTCCCCAGTTCCTCTGCCTCTTCCAGCAGCCGTACATTTTCACTTGGGGCAAGGAGGAAATTGTGCAGGATGCATGCTGCCACCACAAGTGTGTCCACATTTTTGGGGTGCAGGTTAATCCCGCGATGAAAAATCCTCCAACGTGACGCCAAAATGCCAAAGGCATTTTCAACTACCATCCTTGCTCTTGAGAGTCTGTAGTTGAAAATCCTCTTCCTGTGGATGAGGTTTTGTCCTGGGTAGGGTCTCATTAGGTATGGCTTCAGAGGGAATGCTGCGTCACCCACCATGACATGTGGGACATCCCCGAGGTGAGCAGCACCAGGCAGAGAGGTACTAGTAGGAACATGTAGTTGAGTGTTGTTCTCCATTCCCATCCCAAAATCTGAACCTGCATACACCCCACCATCAGAAGTTCTTCCAAAGTCCCCCACATGAATGCACCTGAACCGGTAGTGTGCATCCACAAGTGCCAAAAGCACGATGGAGAAAGTCTTTTTGTAATGAAAGTACTGACTACCGGACAGGGGTGGTGCTTGAATCACAATGTGTTTCCCATCAAGTGCTCCCAGGCAATTTGGGAAGTTCCATTTATCCCAGAAGCGTTGTGCTACCTCCTTCCATGAGTCTGCAGTCGGCCGGGGCAGAAATGTCTGCATCATGACCTTTTCAATGGCAGCACACACCATACGCACAGAGTTCATCACTGTTATGTGACCAAGGCGGAAGTTAAATGCAAGGCTGATCAATGAGTCACCAGAAGCCAAGTATCTGTGAAGTGAATAAACAAAAAAACATTAGTTAAATGTGTGATTATTATTTTAATCTCTCTCTTTTTTTCAGTTGAGGTTTGCAAGGCAAAATGGCGGTCACTGAGGGACTGTTTTGTAAAGAACAGAAAAAGAAGTGTATGCCAGTGGTTCAGCAGGAGGACCACAAAAGGAGTGGAAATACAAAGACATCATGTCCTTTATTTTGCCCCACCTACAACCGAGAAGGTCTGTATGAAATTATGTAACAGTACTGATGACAATGTCATCTTTAAATTCAATATTCACATTTCAAATAAAATGATAGATAATTATTGTCTGTATGACATACATGTTTCAGAAGGTCTAAAATTTGTGTATTTTCTTTTCTTTTTGTAGTTCAAAAAGCATTTTGAGTGGTGTGGTGGCAGAAGAAAGATCTTCAACGCCACTGTCGGGGTGTGGATCTGATGAGCCGGGTCCTTCGAGTGCATCAGTGCCACAGGACAGCCAGGGACCACAGACTGTATCTCCATCACTATCGGGGCCCACTACATCTGGGGTGAGAGACAGGCACAAGGGGAAGCCACAGAGCAAGGACATCTGATGTGAAAGAACGGCTTCTGTTCATCTTACAGGAGCCACTTCCCAGACCGGAAACAGAGCTTGATGAAAGCTACCACTTTGCAATGAGCCTGGTTCCACTCCTCAATAGACTGGACCATAACAGGAGGCAGCAGGCCAAAATTGCCATTTTGAACCTGCTGCAAAACATTGAGAGCAGCACAGCCTCAAGTCAACAACCGGCAGCACATTACACATACTCTCCCCCTACATTCCATACCCCCACTACAACTTTGCCTAGGCCAGGTACTTTCAGGTCATTAACACAACCCCATCAATAAACCCAATAGGGCCATTTACAGAGATGCTGGCCTCTGATCACGACACACAGTGGGGGTAGGGCAGCACCCCCTACACAAACTTTGAATGTTCTTACTTGATTCTGTAAATAGTTGTTTTGCTGTGCTTTTTATATTTATATTTATATATTTGTTTTTAAGATAATTTGTCATTTTTTTTACATTCTGTTTGGAAATTTTGCTATCTGTTTTAACTGTAATTTTGAAAATAAAAAGGTAAAACCTATTGTGATCAGTGTTCATTGTGTATGTAATGATAAGCTCACCTGAGTCCAACAGCCAGTCTCTGCTTTGGTTCTATGGCAGACCTGTAGTTTGTGTTTTGTCTGGTGAGTTCAGGGCCAATGACTGAGAGAAGCTCATGCATTTTCTCTGCACTCATCCTAAAGTACTGGTGATGACGTTGATTGTCCAAACGCAGTTCTGCCACAAGATGGTAAAAATCTCCTTGTTGAGGCCTGTTCTGGTTCAGTGGATGGACCCAGTACTGGCTCCTTCTCCTTCTACCCCTCCTCTGCAGTCTTGCAGGCAGAAGTAAAAAAGCAATTGTTCTCCTCCTAGCAATGCACACTGAAATGTACAGAATAATTCAGTGAATTACTATAGCATTACTGGGTTAAAAAAGAAACAAAACCAAAACATTATTGTCACTCATAAGTAAAATGTAAACAACAGCAATTTTGTTTTATACATTTATTCCATTGACAAACGACAAGAACAATAGTTCATTTTATTTACACAGCCTACTACTTTCCCAATACATTCAAAAAAGAACCCAAAATAAACAGGTATCATTTTAAGTTGAATATATAATTATAAGTATTATACTTACCCATGGTAGAATGGGAGCTAAGCAGGTCAGCACAGAGTTGTTTCCCCGCTACTCCTCTGGATGAAAACAAACTGTTGTTGGTTTTGTGGTTCTGTTTATAGAAACTACATCCTGTTATAGCGCACGAACATACGTGAATTCGCGAGATCTCGTGGGTCCTCGTGACTTCGGCCGGCTGCAGCCGTTACGCAACAAATCCGGACCTGGTGGGCATTGACGGACGGCGGAGCACGCAGCCGTTCTGCAGCAGAGCCGGTCCGCAGACGTTCCACATCCAGTGGAAATCCACAGTCACAGTGATGTGTTGCTCCATCGTGGGAGAAGTCCATAGATCTGTGGTGAGTGAAACACTCTGATCTTTCATGTCAGATTCTAATTGTGCTCACACTTAATTATACTGTGTAATGTCGTTCCACAGTGTCCATGGACAATGTCATTATAGCCATCTCTAGACAGGGCAGCAAGTGGTAGCATATCCTTCAAAAAGGAACTTTACTAACAGATCCGTTATCTATTCTTTCTTTGGTCGGTGGTTGGTGAATCCCGCCATTTTGGTCTGCTATTGGCGCCTCTCCTAGCTAGCATTAGTGGGTAGCTTCATATGATTGTGCATGGTGGTTGTACTGACATGGTACTTTAAGGTAGCCTTGCAGCTTACGGGTTTATCTCCTCTGCTGAAGTATTTCCACACTTCTGACAATTGTGGTCGAGATTTGGTGGCAACGTCTCTTTGTGTCGTTCCATCCTGCTCCATGTCCCCTGCTTTACCATCTGTACTGCAGTGTCTTAAGTCACACAGAATGTTTACCCACACTGCTCCATGCTGCATATCTGATGTCATTACATGCATATGTGACACATTGCCACTACTTCATTACTGCACCATGTTTAAACCACAGATACAAATATTCGACAATAATGCGCCGCATCAATTGGAAGTTTTGATGGTCAAATATTTGAATAGTCTGTAATTCTGTGAAACCCCTAGTTAGGATAAGTGTGCATGAAGTCTGGGTTGAGGAAGTGGACATTTTTCTGATGTGGAACACACTTCCTGAAGATACCTTTAAAAATGAGTCATCGTACGCCAAAACACACTATGTTTTATTGAGTTAGTACAATAGTGGGAAATGTGAAGGTCTAAATATGAAGCTGAGTGATGTAATGTGATGTTTATGTGGCAAGCTGAAATAGTAAAGGGCAACATACACCAGCAACATATGACTGGTGTCAAAACACTTGCACCCATTGTTTCTGCCCAAACACTGTCTTGACAAGTATCATCGCAGGTTAATGCAACTCTCGTACACTACCTGCTCAACAGCAAAAAGACACAGTTAGAGAGTAGCTGGTGAACATAGTGGAGCATTTAACAGTGCAAGAGACAGATATTTTTTTATCAGGAGTTAGTAGAACCCAAAGACAGAGCTAAAAGAGAAACTTTTGGACTTACTGTACATTCATCAGGTGACCAGAAACAAAGCTCCAGATGAATGATCATGTTGCTCTGTAACTGCTGGATGATATGTCAGTGTTGTGGTCACAGCTTGTTTCTATCATAGATTTCTGTTTGCCATAACCATGTTTCCCTAACCATAAAAAAGTTTTACGTGACAAACCTTAATCATGTTGGTTACCATAACTATCACGCACACCAGAGAATGGACCCACAAATGCACGACTCAGGCGAGTAAAATACAATAGTTTTATTAGCTAATAAAAACTCACAAGCAACAGTGTCCAGTAAACGACAGGCAAAGGGAAATCCGAGAAAACAAGCAATGGTCAAAATCCAAGGGAAACCAGGAACTCAGGAAGACACGACACAGGGAAAACCGCTCGAAGGCTGAATACATGGAATCAGAAGCTCTCACACAGGAGTAAAGAAAATACTGAACTTAAATACACAAGACCGTTGAGAAAATGAGACACAGGTGCAACACATAAGGGCGAGGACAGGTAATCACACTGGCGGGAAAGTAGAAGACAGGAAGTAAAACAAGACAACACATGGGAGAACAGAGAGACTACAAAATAAAACAGGAAATAGAAAACTAAGTGAAAACATGAAACAAACTAAACACAGAAACTTGACACAGGGACAAGACATGACAATAACAGGTTTGGTGAAAAGCACAATGGATTTCTGCTAAAAAGATTTCTGATTATGACCATAAGTATTTCAACTGTACATTACTGTACAGGGAAAGTCAGCTCAAAATGCATAGCAATACATTCATAATTTCATCACATTTGAGAGGTTTGCCGACAGTTTAAATATAAGGATTTTTTACAGTGTTAAAATGCCTCAATGCTGGTTCTACTTCTTTAGTGACGTCACATATCCAATAAGACTTGTTTGATTTAGAATGTGTACGAAAATTTTAAGAAATGATTGCAAAAATGTGAGCCTTTCTACGTTCATCAAAATCAAAACGGCGGCTGGCTTGACTGCAGTTAACTGAGCACTGGAATGCCATTGGGTTGGGGGATAGAGTCGCCAGTGCTAAAGCACGCTTAAAGTAAAGTGTGACTGTGTGTGTGCTTTATTAAACCCATTTAGTTCATGTCACCTGCTGGGCTCCATAAGTTCCAATGCAAATATATTGTTGAAATAAGCAACTTATAAAATGATAGCACTGAACATTGAAAAATATAGAAAAATGCCGTGATTGATACTGAGCAATTCAGGAAGATCCATTGCACTCATTCGGTCTGATGATAGGGTTGATAATTTCCAATTATTATTACCTGATACTTTTTAATCGTTAGATAGTGAGTTATATAGAGAACAATTATAAAAGTAGAAAAGGTTTGTTCTCTCGGTAGCAGAATTTGATTACAATCTGCTGATACATTTTGATATGTAAAGTTTAAAAAAACAGACTTGAAGTAAAGGTCATAGGGTCACCAAAAATCATTACTAATAATTAAATAGGAACACGAATAACCATAGCAAATGTCATGGCAATCTGGCCAAAGGATTAGTAAAAAACTAGTCTTGATCGACGACAGTTCATTTACCAGATGTTTCTCACTTTCCACTTTCTTTGTGTTTACACTCTGGTCGCATTGAGGGGCAGCAACCTGAACCTCTGAGCAACCGTTACATGCTGAAAAAGGCAAGTTTTGAAGAAAATTTGGATCATGCAATAAGGCAGGCCTGCCTGGTTTGTTCAGAAAATTATTATTATAATCCTTTATTATTAAAGGAATATGTTTAGGGCATTTCCTCTCTAACTGGGACATTTTGGGACCCATTGGTGGCATTGCTGTGGACAAAGTACACATGGGGATACACTGGTAAGAGCCAATTAGGTTTAACCATGTATCCAGCTAATTTAAATAGCTCCCGTTACTGTATTGTGTCAACGGTTAACTTCATTTCATATTGTATGTGGTGTTTTCTTTTGTGGGGTGCAAATGTTCCACCAAAACAAGTTCCTTCTCGAGACTATTTTGCAGAGCTACAGTCGCTGTGTTTTTTTCTCCTATCCAGGAGAGTCTGCTCCTGATGCCAGACCTTCCTCCGCAGTGCTGTGGAGATAGGTCTGACAATTCGAGACTAGTAACAGACCAACAGATCATTGTTATCCAATGTAAGCATTCAAACTGCTGTTTTCATCACCCCTTCACTTTACACCCTCATGCCCCTGCCACGCCTCATGTTGGGTTTCTCCAGTTGCAATTTAATAGTGGTGATCCTAATTGATTTTGAATTTGCCTCGGTCATTCCTCGCTCATCTACCATCTCACCTTCAGTCATTCACCTCTTGTCAGACCCTCTGCTGAAGAACAACCTGTCCACTAATTGCCTAACATTTTCAGTTCCCCTTAATGAAAATTACTATTCCGGACAATTGGAGGAAATTACATTACATTTGAAAAATGGATGACCGCCTCTTTAGCCCTTCCACCCCTTCCCCTGAGTCCCCACTGCCCACCCTGCCTCCACAAAGCCTCTGCTGTAACATCTGTAAAGATGGATTTAGCTTCAGAGATCATTTTCCTAATTAAACCACACAATATTTAATTAAGGGCCAGTGTAGTTTAATTGCAGAGATTTTTCTTGTCCTCCTTCCTACCTCTCTCTCTCTCTCTCTCGCTCCCTCATTCTTGATAAGGTAGGAGTTGGGAGTATTCCAGCCTAGAAAAGGCTCATCTCTTGAAATGAGGAAAAATATTTGTAATGCATTTTGACCTAATGTCTTCACAGCTTGGCGCTTGTACAGAGGGCTGCCATCTCTTCTTTCCTCCTCTGATCTCCCTGTCTCTACTGCTGGGCGTAAACCTTTTATCTCAGAAATTCAGCATATCAGGAACTGCGTGAACCCTGAAGAACAACATGTTAACCAGACAATATTTGTTTGTTGTTTGTATTTCTGTAACTTCACAGCATAGGCCAGTATACTGCAAGCTACCAGAAAGCCAATAACCACCTCAGTAGCTGCACACTGGTTCCCTGAGGCCATCTGACTATTTGGTAATGAGTCCATGAAGCTATCGATGGTAATTACATGATATTGCTGAGGGATATTGATCTTGGCCAGAGTCTTAGACTTGAGAGCAGAGAGCACTGCTGTCACCACTGCCCATTATAATAGGATTAAAGGGGAAATAATACAGTTTTTTTAGCAATGTTTTAAGTTTCTTCAACTTCAGCTACAGGCTTACCAGCAGTCAGTGTTGGAAGAAGTATTCAGATCCTTTACGTAAGTAAAAGTAATAATACCACACTGTAAAAATACTCTGTAACAAGTGAAAGTCCTGCATTGAAAATATGACTTGAGTAAAAGTATGTAAGTATCATCAGGAAAATGTACTTACAGTATTCAAAGTAAAAGTACTCAATGCAGAAAAATCCTCCCATTTAAAAAAAACTGTAAACGGTCAACTTAGTGTTTAATCGGCTAATCATTTGTAGGCTGTTATGTTGTTGGGTATTTTCATTGATAATAAAACATCAGATTTTATAAACCACGTGTTTTGTGTGCAGAAATCTTAATGTGTAAAGTAACTAGTAACTAAAGCTGTCAGATGAATGTAGTGGAGTAAAAAGTACAATATTTCTCTCTGAAATGTAGCAGAGTAGAAGTAGAAAGTGGCATGAAAAGAAAAGACTCAAGTAAAGTACAAGTACCTCAACATTTGTACGTAAATACAGTACTGGAGTAAATGTACTTAGTTACAGTCCACCACTGCCAGCAGTGTAGCTAAAAATGTAACATTTGGTGGTAAGGTTATTAAGTAAAAGCAGTCCCTGGGGACATGAATACGCTCAGAAAAGTTCATGTCATTTTTTTTTTATTTAATTCATATTTAACCAGGTAAGACCTGTTCAGATCAATGATCTTTTTTTTTGTTTTTACAAGTGTGACCTGGCCAAGACAGCAGCATAAAAAGTTACAGACAACATAAGATAACATTTTGATTTCACTATTTCAGTGCTTTTTCATCAACTGCATACCCCACTGGACATTAAAAGAACTCTCAACACTGAAGTTTGGTGACCATCAGTAACTCTTGATTTTCACTTTCTGTGTGTTGGTAGATTAGACCAACACAGCTTCAGGAAGTTATCATGTAACAGACGTGGCAATCACGGCTCCCACACATATATCCTCTTGTGCAGAGAGAAGTGGCTACACCAGCAGCACACCGAGATATGAAGTTAATTAAAGTGCCAATCCCCGTGAGGACCCTGACAGCCAGAGAAGACCTGTGGCTGGATTAGAACAGAGTAGCCGTGGGTGGGGGTAGGGGTGAAGCAATCTGCAGTGTGCCTTTAATTCTATTTAGAAACCAGGTTTGTGCAGGGATATGTGAGTCAAAGGTTGTGTATTTATATAATGGCATCAGTTAAATTCAAAGGTGATTAAAAAAAAAGCCTTTTTACAGTGTATGTGAATAAGATGCAATGGTGGAATAGCCATCCATCAGCCAGCAACATCAGTTGCAAGTGCAGGAATTGTGGGATGAAGGGGGAGTTTTAGTTCAGATATGCTGACTGAAGCCTGTTATACCTGCACTATTTGTCATTTTAATCAGCTGTGAACAACGTACGGCATCATTCAGACTGATAAGACATAGTTCTTTACCCTTTGACTCTTTGACCCTTGACCCCATGGGAGCTTAGGGAGTTTGCCATTGTGGTGGAAATCAATGCTAATATGAGAAACAATGAGTGAAAAACCGGCAAGCAAACAACATCAGTCCGTCAAAATGTCATTGTAGAAACAAGTAAACCGTGACTGCTTTCACTGCACATATTGACAAATGCAGTCGGTCATGCGTGGACAAAACGTGATAGAGCAGTGCTGGTATCAGTTGGGGAAATGTTCTCTGGTGGCTTGTTGAGTAGCAGTGTTTTTCCAAAGTCTCCTTCTCAGCATAGCACACGGAACAAGACGAGTAAAGAACTATGCAAGAGCACCAGGCAACAGGGAATATCCATTTTCACACCCAAATGTGATCTGCTTTTGTTGAAATGAAATCAGTGTGATCGCTCTATTTATCAACATAAATGAATGATTTCTTGCTGTGTTGGAGCAAGGGAGGATTTTATACAGCTTCAGTCTGTCACTACTCTGTGTTTTCTGTTTCTAACATGATCAAAACAGCCCTCTGCTCTGAGTTTCTGTGCCTTCTATCAAATAAAAAGAGATGTGGACAAAATTACCTGAGGGCCATGAATAAACAGACTGAAGATAGGAAACTACTCAACAACATTCTGTCTTTGGAGAATACCAACTTGATCAAACAGGACTAATATTTAGTAGGGACCTCCTGGGATTTTTTGTAAAAAAAAAGTTTGTGAATGTGCATGTACATTAGTCCATATTCTGTAACGTATAAAAATCCACCACATTTTAGGCCATGCTAGCAGGGATGGCAATGTCGGTTTTGGTCCAGACTAAAATACTTCAACTGTTGGATGGATTGCAGTAAAATATTTTAGATTCAATTCAAATCATAACAAGAGTTATCTCAAGACACTTTTCAGATAGAGTAGGTCTAGACCACACTCTATAATTGACCCAACAATTCCAATAATTCCCTCAAGAGCAAGCATTTAGTCCAACTATAGCTATGTTTCCATCCACATGTTTTTATGTGAATTAAGTGATTTCAAATGAGAAATGGCTTATGGAAACAGTAACATTTGATTTAATTTCATGAATATTGACTTAAAGTTTATACGTTTGGTCTTATCTGGGGTTTTTTTAATCGATATACGGCATATTCGATAAACGCTGATGGAAACGTTATTTGCCAAATAAACAATGAATTGCGATAAAGTTTTAGGTCATTTTATGGTTAAACAGATGTACCTGTACAGGTCGGAAGTGGTGAAGACCGTTCGCCCAATGCGCACTACCGGGAGTGGCGATGCAAATGTGCCTTAAGATGCAACGACCGTCTACTACAGCCTGTAGTACGATTGATGTCATTTCTATTGACAAAATCCCTGTAGCCTTCAGCAGGGGGTCTAATCGCAGGATGTGAGTCCTGTCTATTGTGCCATACACCTGTGGCATAAGGTGCGCTCTGGACTTACGCAGCGAGATCTCATGCACCTCATCCACTCCAGGTAGGTATATACCTTCGCATCATCCTCGTTCATATGGCATTGCACACGCCGTAAACACACATTGGTCTTGCTGACCCCAAACGTTTCGCCTACCACTCTGTACTCTGCGCATGTAGCCAGTTTGTAGGGCGCAGTTGTAACACGCTTCCCAATTGGAACCGGAGGGCCATGGCTTAAGGGTTTTCGTTAAGTGTCTCTAAACCACAATCTTCCAGAACAGTTTGGAGCGCTGTCGTTCCCACACCACAGGCCGCCTCCGTTGTCGTCGGGCATTTACGTGCATCTGCATCATCACAGCAATGTGTTGATAGCATCGTTGTTTTCTTATTGTAGCTTGATAAGTTGCTATCAGCTGGCACATAAGCACTATTACAACTTGTGCAATATGAATCATTTGTAGGTTGATGGCGCGATCCATTTTGTCTCGCAACACTTTGTTCGCAAATGTCATCTTGAATGTTGTGCGATTCAGTGTGAAAATGAATGGAAACACCATAAAATGTATCAAATAATTTCAATATACCAATTTGCAATTTTACCAGCTTTATTTGCTTGAATATTTTTACTGAACGTCAGATAATTCGACTGACAAGTGGATGGAAACTAAGCTAGTTGCGAGGAAAAACATTTTTAGGCAGAAACCTCGGACAGACCCAGGCTATTGGTGTGCGGGCATCTGCCGGTGCCGGTTGGGGGTACGATGAACAGTGGCAATTATAGTAAAGATAATGGAGCTATGACTAGAAATAGTAGTTGTAGCAGTTCAGGGCGTAGCAGGGCGTAGTAGGACGTAGCAGGGCGTAGTAGGACGTAGCAGGGCGTAGTAGGACGTAGCAGGGCGCTGAGCAGGACCACGGCGGCAGCTGCAACCATGATTTAGGTGCCACCTTAATCCAAGGAAAACTGCGAGGTGAGAACATTTTGTTCCGATGGTCAGTACAAAAAAACAGCAACATACAGATATACACAATACAGATAGCCACATACAAATATAATATGTATATATATTAATTTCAGTACCCAGCTCACAACAGTGTCAGCGAGGCAGATTGTTCTATAGCAGAGGGGACAAAACTCCTGCTGAAAGGAGCAGACATTCATGGTTCCGAGAGGATGAATCCCACTGACTTAAATGATCTTCTGACTTCCACTGTAGTGCCACCATGAGGTTGACATGTGTGGTTCAGAGTAAAATATCTTGACAAATATTGGATGGATCGCTTTTCCTCTAGCACCAGCAGCAGTTCAACGTTTTCACTTATTCAGTGGATTATCCTAACATCTACCAGATGGATTTGCGCAAAATGTAGTACACTTTGGGCACTTGTGGTTCCCAGATGATGTATTCTAATGACTTTTTATGATCTCCTGACTTTTCCTCTAGCACCACCTTGATGTTGACATTTTTGTTTTTTATTGAAATATCTTGAAAGCTACTGAATGCATTGCCCTGAAGTTTGGTACACACATTCATGCTTCAATAACTTTGATCCATTAAGTTTTCATCTAGTTCCATCATCAGGATATAATGTGAATGTGTCCAATATGGTTAATGAACGAATACCAGCAAAACTAATGACATTCCCATCAGCCTTAGCTATACTTTTTTATATGTTTTAAACATCACCATGCTAGCGTCATGCTGATGTTAGCATTTATCTCAAAGCAACGCTGCTATACACTCTTAGTTTCTTCTGGTTTACAAAACCATACATGGTTCTGTTTAAGCAACTCAAAGCAATTGGTTAAGGTTAGGGAACCCAGTTTAAATATATGGAATGAAATTCAGAACATACAGCATGAAAGTCTGAATATATGGAATGAAAGTCGGAACATATGGAATGAAAGTCGGAATATATGGAATGAAGGTTTGAATATATAGAATTCACTCCCCGCAGTCGGATGTCCCTGTGTGCAGGGTTTGAGATAAAAATACATGTTTTTTTCCAACACCGCCAATCTTGTCTTCATGTAAATATGGTTAATTCATAGTGTTGTGCTCTAACCCACATTAGTTCTAATTCATACAGCTTTAAAGAAGCGGCAAGAAATATTGATTTTCATCAGTGAAACCCTGTACTTGAGTTGACTTTATTAAAGTTTTTCAAACTGTGGGCACTGATCTGTTAGTGTTTTTTAAAAACATTTCTCATATGATACATACAGTAACCTGGAGCACATTTCCATGACCATACACTGTCACTGCTAATAAATATTTTTTTAAACTCCACCTTTAAACAAGTGTTTCCCTGAAAGAAACTTGTTAATAAAAAGGCATGCTCTATGTAAAGTGTAACAACAACACAGAGAGAGAAAAACAACTCGGTCCCTGTAGCAGTATGCTAATCGACTCCCACTGCTGTAACCTTCTCTCCTCCATCCCCTCCCTCCTCCACCATGTCCCTCCTTTGTCTGTCTCTCTCGATCTGTCTCCCTCCCTTCTGTCTTCAAGGCTTCAGGAAGATGGAAGCACACAGCCGCTCCCTTCTGAACTTCTTACATATTCAACTCCTCTTCCCGTTTCCCTCCTAAAACATAATAGGATTTAGGGCCAGAGGGGGAACAGGGTATCTGTACAAAGGTAAGGAGTTTGTTTGACGGTGATGTACAGTATGTACTGTAGTCTACCTCAGAGGCTGTCCAACACACCAAAGTAACATGGATACGGGATAATTCATTGTGATGCATATATAATTGTATTGTATCAGAAATAGAAAAGGTTATATTTCCAAAGCAGTAGAAAATAATGATGTTGAGTTGAAGGGGCTCAAAGTATTAGTCTGTGCTATTCTATACTGCACTACAAAGGCTAAGGCAGTAACTATGAAATAATTTAAACAATAAAAAATTGCTTCAAAATTAGTTTTCTGTCCCAACAAATCAATAGTTGGCACATCTATGATAGATAATGGTTTACTGGCTTGCCATGATAATCTTTATGCAAATCAATCCTAACCTTCATACTGTCAAGCCCAAAACTGTGCATAACTCATGTCATTATTGATTTCACTGTGTGAAGTTACTGTGTTTAGGGCAGTATACTTTTCTTAATGTCAATAATTCTAATAAATGTATATACCACGATGGCAGGTGTTCTATTCAACGTAACGGTCGCAGATTCAAACACGTAAATGTTGTGGAATGGAAATAGTTAAGTTTTTTGCAGTAAAATACTAATTTAGGTTTAGGCAACAAAAATGATTGGTTGGGGTTAGGAAAAGATCTGCTCCGCGGTCTCTGGGGGACACAACAACGGTGAAATTAAACGCAGCACGCCAGCGACAACTGGCATGACACTGGCCTGCTCTGGGGGATGCAAAAACGGGGATGCCACACGCGGTAGACGGTGACAACAACGGCCCCGGGACACAATCCGCGGTCTCTGGGGGACACAACAACGGGGAAATTAAACGCCGCACACCGGCGACAACAATGGGACACGCTACAACAACGGTTGTGGTTAGGAAAACAAAGACGGGGAAAGGTTGTGGTTAGGAGAACAATAATGCGGAAAGGAACTACCACACCCGGGACACGATCCACGGTCTCTGGGGTGAAAGTCCTGTGTTGTTTGACCCATCCACCACCTCAACCAACCTCCTTACGCAGATTTTCGGCTTTTCAATACTAATCGCTACCATAATCGTGCTGTTATCACGTAATATGCTTCCCATTCAAATACATTACTTTAAAATTCATGCTCACCAACACGATAAAAACCAGAAAACTGTACACAAATCAATAGATTAAATAACGTCACCATTTCACGAACTGCCATGAGACGGGGCTGTCCAATACCCCAAACTACCTCCTAAATGCTCTAATTCTACGTCGCCATACTCCCTCGTTTTCTCCTCCGATAATAACTACGGCCACTAGAGGTCCCTGCCTAACCACAAATGTAAATATGGATCGTTATGAGCTGCTTGCACAATTGAACTATACGGCTGTTTTCTAGGTGCGGACGGTCTGGACTAAGAGTCTATAACCACACTAGCAGATCTGTAATAATATTTCACAGGCAAAACGTCAGCTGTGCTGAGGCTGTGAATGTCGCTAGATGAAAAGTGAGAGGATCATTGAAGTTATTACAATTCATCCTAAGGGGATCGTGAATATCTGAACCACATTTTGTGTCATTTAGCTTAGAAAATAGGACTTCTGTGCTTTAGAAGAATTAATAAAAAGTATTGCTTCAGTGGTAATATACATTACAGTGATTTAAATTCATAATTTACAAATGCTTTATCGGTCCTTTCACTAAGGTTATGAAATGTATCCGCACTCTAAGAGTTTTGTGACTCAATCACCGTATTAGGCAACACCCACTTCTTGTTAGTCATTCTATCTGAATGGACAAATGCACAATGTCATTTGCAGAGTGGGGATGTAGCTATTAACTGATGACACAACTAGCCTTGCTCTTTTTTTTTTTTTTTTTTTTTTTTTTAAGATTATTTGTTGGGCATTTTAGGCTTTTGTTTGACAGGACAGCTGAAGACATGAAAGGGGAGAGAGAGGGGAAATGACATGCAGCAAAGGGCCGCAGGTCGAACCCGGGCCCGCTGCGTCGAGGAGTAAACCTCTATATATGGGCGCCCGCTCTACCAACTGAGCTATTTGGGCGCCCAACTAGACTCGCTCTTAAAGCAATGCTTTTCTATTGGATGAAATTGTAAAAGCTACAGTGTGTGTGTGTGTGTGTGTGTGTGTGTGTGTGTGTGTGTGTGTGTTCTTTTAACTCAAGCCTTGTGCACCATATTGCCACTATCAAAACAAAATCAACATTGTACTGCTGGAGTAAGAACACCTAAATGATAAACTAAAAGTTCCTGGAAACTATGCATCAACATGTTTAGTTTGAGTGCAACTTGCTTAATGTAAAGCTAGTAGAAGACTAAATAAAAACAATGTCACAGTTGGGAGCTCTGGAAAAAGCCAGTAAGTGGACCTTGAGTTCATATTTTTTTATTTATTGCCAAAATGATCAATAGCTACAACACACTAGTAGTCCACATAATTATGTGAGTTCTTTCCATTCTGGGAAACCTGGTGGCTAAGGGGTTTAAGGCCTAACCATGTAATGCAGCGTTCCTGGTTCATGTCTGGCCTGACACCTTTTTTTTAGTGTGTCATTCATTTTTTCAACAGTGATTTGTAACAGTTTTGATGTCACAGACAGATGCTGATAGTGACATCAAATCAGAAAACACTGTGTCATACTAGAGGGGACAAACAATGTGAATGAAACAGGTTATTACACTTACTCTATTAGGCAAAATCAACATATCAGGGCCAGAAGAATACAACAATTTCCATACATCTAATTAATAAATAATAATAATAATAATATTTTTTTTATATAGCACTTTTCAAAACAGATGTTACAAAGTGCTTCACAAGACAAAAACCGATAAATTATGCAAAAGTCAAAATAATTATTTAAACAGTGAAACATATATCAATAATAGCACACCAATGGGGTAACACTTTATATTAAGCTTTTTTCTAATGCATTATGAACACATTTATAATGTGTTATAATCTGCTTATAGCACTGTATGTATAAAAATAAATGTGTATTAATGCATATGCACAAAAAGGTGCATAATACATATTTATACTAGTACTGTCAAACGACTAAAATATTTAATCGCGATTAATCGCATTAATGTCATAGTTAACTAGCAATTAATCACACATTTTTATCTATTCTAAATGTCCTTAGATTTCTTTTTGTCCCATTATTTTTTCTCATTTTAATGCTCTTATCAACATGGAAAAGTGGATCGGCTTGCTTTGTGCTTTTGTCGCCTGGCTTTGACGAGGGGGGGGAGAATTGGCATCAGCTGTGTGCTTGGCCATCAAGTGGTATTTCAGACTGGACGTGCTGCGATGATAGCTCAGTTCACAACGAGAAAACACACAGATCACTTTGGTCTTGTCAATGGAACCATGTGGCAACTTTTTAAAAGTAAACTTTCCATTCAGAATCTTATTGGCAACCATTTCGGCGTCTCGCGCTCGCCATCCACTCAAAACGTAACGTTATCCTACTACTCTTTGGCCGGCTCGCAAGCCCAAACAAGTGTGTGCGGCATGCATGTTGTTTTGTTTCCGGTTTAGCTAGATCCGGTGTGGTGTTGTAGTTTTTCTAACGTTACTAGTTGTTGCAACAGCATGTGAAAAAAACAACAAAGTTTGCTGGGCCAAAAATAAGTTAATCTCGATAAAAACATTGACGCCGTTAAAATGGGTTTGCGTTAACGCCGTTAATAACGCGTTTAATTGACAGCACTAATTTATACACATTCATACATGCTCTGTACACATGCTTCACCACACACATATGCACATAAACATAATATACACATACTGAGACATAACTATGGGACCTTATAAAAATGCCATTCTAAAGAAATGCAAGTGGATAAAGATATAGATCATATGTCTACATGGAGTGCATTCCAGAGTTTGGGAGCTCAGAAGGCATAAGCCTGATCAACTCTAGACACAAAATCTGACCTGGGAACAAGAAGAAGTAGCTGAATAGATGATCTCAGATTGCGTTAAGTGATCCATAATATACTGTGAGGCCAGTCCAAGTTATGCTTTAAAAGTAAGTCCAAATTTAAAAAATTTAAAATTGATTCTAAAATCTAGAGGAAGCCAATGCAATGATGCTAGGACAGGTGTAATGTGCTCCCATTTGTAAGTGCCCATTAAAAGCCTGGCAGCAGAATTCTGAACCAGTTGTAGCTGTGATAGTTGCTTCTGAGTGAGGCAGGAATACAAGGAGTTGCAATAATTGAGTCTAGAAAAAAATTAATGTTTTTCAAAAGCTTTTCAAAAGTAAGGTTTGAGTCAAATGTGACTCCTGTAGTTTCTGGCAGAATGTTTGGCATAGGGAGCTAAAGGGGTTTGAGTGCTTTAGGTGCACAGTGTGGACTAAAACCTCTGTTTTAGTATTATTGAGTTGCAGGTTAATTTCATGCATCCACTCTTTATTTTATTTAGGCAATTATGCTGGTAAATTAGGCTATTGGGGTGATGAGGAATAATGGGTATATACAGCTGGGTGTCATCCGCATAACAGTTGTAGGACACATGTTTTTGCATTATGTGACCCAATGGAAGCATGTAAAGTGACTGGACCCAGAACAGAACCTTGTGGCACTCCACAAGTAATGTGAGCCAAGGAGGATGAGGAGCTGCCAAGCAGTACTGAGAAAGTTCTGTCACACAAATACGATTAGAACCAGTTAAAAGCAGGACCTGAGATTCCGACCCAATCCCTCAGGTTTAAAAGAAGATAGGAGAACTGTCTCTGAACTATGTGTCAAACAGAAGCCTGATTGAAATTGACCTATTATAGTTTAAAAAGGAAGTTAACTATAAATAAACCCAAAAAAAGTGTACCATTTTACTGAGGAGATACGACTTCAGTTTGTGATGTATGTGACATGTGGACACTGGCAGCCTCCAAGCTGAGTCTTTCAGCTCTTTCACACCTCACTGTCTTTTGTCAATAATACAAACACAACTCCCCCACGGGAATTCTGCCAATGATTTCCTCTGCTTGAGGCAAGTTGAAATTTTTTATTTCAGTTTAAATAAAAAGCACAACAGCTTTAGAATAGAATACGGTATATCTTTATTGTAATGTAATGTAATGTATTGAAATATGTCTTAGGCTAACTAAATACTGCAAAACCGCCAATCTTGTGGAGTGAAAGCAAACATTGGGTAATGAGTAACTGGTAACTTCAACCAACCACAGCTGAGTAATATGAAATGTCTTAACACTAAATGTACTGTGGGTCTTTGCTTTAGGTGTAATGCCCTTATACAGCAACACCTTGTTTCACACATTCCTAGAGGGAACTGCATGATCAGCACAACCCCCGTCTTCAACCTCTGAGCAACTGTTGAGTGGAGCTTTGAAATAAGCAGGTCCAGAAGCTTTTTTGGTGATGTCATGCTGGGACAAAACTTTGATTTTAGTGACTTGGTGTGTCTTTGTTCCTAGACTCATGTAGCTAGATCTATCTTGACATTGCTGTGTCAGCGATAGACAAAGGTCTGGACGCAACCATTGCCATTCTGCTAAAGGGGAAAAAAATACTCTGGCTTGGTTCTTTTTCTTTAAACCAATCCCAAACGTCTTGACCATCGCTAAGCCCAGGTTGCACCAACTGTGCCCTTGCAAAGTGGAATGGGAGGAGAATGGCGGCCAAAACAGCTGGCCAATGGCAGGCCTATACCCACAGTCTACATCCGCTGAGTCAGACTACTTTGTTTTTAAAGCCCACACATGACTTGGCAATGTTTGTAGATACTGACCGATTGCCCACCACATCCCATGACTCACTCAGTCTCTTTGAAGTACATTGCAATCCCATTGGTAAGATGGATCCATTCAGCTCAGTCATTCACAGTTATAAAGGACAATGACTGTACTATATCATATAGCTACAAGAAGGTTTTTCTTCTTCCTAACAGATATAACAATAGCACCGAATGGCAACTTGCTGGATCACGCAACATTATCCATTTTAAGGTTCATGAAGTTCAGGGGTCACGTGATAGAATTTAAGCAATTTTTCAAATTTTTGGGGCATTGTTATGCTCTTATTTAATAGTTGAAAGTAACGAGATGACAGGAAATGAGAGGAGAGAGATGTGGGTATCAACATTGCAACAAAGGTCTTTGGCCGGACGCCAATTGAGGATGTTGAGGTTCATGGTGAGCAGCTTAAAGCCTATGCCAACAGGGCACCCCACAATTTATTTTTCAACACAATTAATTTGTTTTAACACATTTTTATAGTTTCTTATTTAAGTGAAAACTACATGTATCTTACTATTTACTTAATTTAAAAATAAAATGTATTTTCAGAACGGCCTCTCAGACAGATAATTTGAATTTAGGGTCAACTCTTGATATAATGGATACTAAAGATTTCATGATAAAAAGGTGGTAAACTTTCTTTCTTTTTTTCTAAATAATAAGGTGCCTCTGCTCTTCACACATTATTTTACCCACATATTGACATTTCAATATTTGTGGTTGTGCTGTGAGTCATAAATGTGTCCTTTCTGCATAGCAGCAGAGTGGATATAAAAACACGTTGTTAGGAGCGGCTTTATCGTTGCCCGGGGATCCAATCCTTCCGGTCCACAGTCCCTCCAAGTGTTTGCAGGGTGAAGCTGGAATACAGGGTGTTACGGAGGCCAACAGCCCCCCCCCAACCTCCTCCTCCCAATTGGAACTAATCTTCCTCCTTCAATGAGCCTTGTGTCCATCTCTTTGCCCACACTCCTCTAAATCTCTGCAGTGTCACGGCTGCTTGGATACAGCCAGCTGGAGAGGCCGAGGCTTTGGCAAAGAATCAGACCGGGGAAGGTTGGGTTAAAATGAAACTCTTTTCAACCACACATGATGATGATCTGCGAGGGATGATCTGAGAGTCTCAATCCTACTTGTTGTGTTAGTGTACGTGGGTGTGATCATTTGTGCATGCATGTGTATGCATGCATGTATTTGTGTGTTTAAGTGTGTGTATGTGTAGGAGCGTGGGTTCCTCTGTATGTATGTGCATATATGTATGTGTTTGGAGGTGCTGGAGGATGTTGGAATGTTGTATATTCCTTTGACAGACTACCCATGCAGCTCCAGAAGCACATGACTGCCACCAATTGTCAGTGAGTTGCTACTACAGAGAGGGAGATGGCTCTGTTCATCCTGCAGACATCACACAGGGCTTTGTGCTCTGCTGAGAGCTCCACGGGGACTCTTCGGTTAAATCGCCATGGGTTTATGTTAGGTTTTTGATTAAAGCAAGCTATTATAGTTGTGCTGGCATTGGATTTCTTCTTTGTCTAAAAAGAAGTATTAAAAAGACTATTATAAAAAGAATATTAGCGAATCAATGGGTTACATGAAAAGCAGAGAGAGAGATGGTTCAAAGTTACAAATCACGGTCAAAGGTGACCAAAACACATACTAGTGTAATAGAGAATTGTACAGGTTTGTAGAAATAATCAATTCAAACAATAACGTTGTAGTTTGACAAAAAGTCTCAACTCAAGGTCTGCTTACTAGCTTGTTCTGGAGCTTTTAACCACTACTCACTGTCTTCCTCAGCAATGGAGTTCAAATTCATCTGCTGAAGAAGACTAGTAAGAAACACTGTGAAAACAAATTTAAAACTAAAGAACAAAACAACATTCATCCTCAATAAACTAAATTTTATTAACCAACTTATCAGGATTTATATATATATATATAAAACTATTAGGTGTCCCTGAAAACCAGCTTTACTTTACTGTTGCTGTGAATTACCACAATAATAACACATCCAAGTGTGTCTGATATTACATTTCATGTCATTAAATTAATGAAAATTAGACTTTTTTAAAGGTTGGAAAGCCAAAGTTTAGGACTTAAGGCTTGAATTGGAAATTGACTTAGAACCTTGAGTGTTAGAATGTAAAGATTTATTTAGAGCATGCAAATCTGTGGCATGATTTGTTGGTCTGGTTGCAGTGACATGGCTCTGGGCTTGTTTTGCCTGAAAAGAGTATATGAGGAAACTGAGCAAGACAAGGAACGGAAGCTTATTGGATTCTGTTTTGTCCATTCCATAGCCAAAATGGCGTTTCAAAGAGGTAAGTAAAACACTTATTTTGAAAAGCCAAACAAAGTGAACCAGAGTATAAAGCTGTTTACCGAATGTTTATGAAGCTTGGTATAATATAATATAATAATATATAATAATTCTTAAGCACAAAACACAGCTGAGGCAGATGTCATTAGTTTTGCAGGTATTTGGACATAAACCAAAATACTGACATTTCGACCTGATGATGGTGCTACTGTCAGGCTGTTCTCATAAACCATTCGTACAAAAAGCTACGTAAAGTTATGCACTGCAATTCGAAAGCATTTCACGTATTTCTTGCTGTATGCACCACAGTTTCTGCCGCAGTATAAGAACGCTATGGACCTCTGTAGGAGGTTGGGGTTAATGGGTGGGTCATGAAAAACAGGGCTTTCCAGCCACGGAGCGGAGTTCGCTTCCTGGGTGTTTTTATCCAAATCACGATCTTTTTCCTAAACTTAACTAGTCATTTTTCTACCTAACTTAACTGTCGTTGCCACAGCGCTCACATTTGTCGCCCAAACTTAACTGTAATGTCTGTTGAAGCGAACGGTAGCTTGCGGTGCCCTGTATCCCGCTCAAAGTCAGCTTTTATTCCATTGTATCAACATTTTGCATAGTCATTACGGAAACATTAATTGGTCATGTGACAAGGGCTGGGAAAGCTGGAGCAGTCAGCCAAGTAAAAGTACTCTGATCCAATGGAAATCACAATTGTCAGATTGACAGCACTCTAGCTGATTGGAGAGGGGGTGTGGGGTGCGGCTCCCTTCTAGCCCCACCCCTGCGACCAACTGCTGCTGATACGGCGAGATCTCACGGAGCTCTGTAGCCGCCTACCAGTAACCCATTCACAGGTAATCTCAACTAGTAACTAAGTGCCACTGATTCTCACAGACCTCTGTAGCCGGCGGCTTATGAAATATAATACGTCGGAACATAGTTGTTGAGATATTTCTGTCTGGATCAAAGTTGTGGATTGACCATCGAACTGATATTGCTATCCTTAGAGCAATGCTGCTAGCATGGCTAAACACTCAACAGCAATGTGTCTTACCAATAAAAAAACAAAAAATCTAAATATAATGTTAAGATAGTGGCAACAATGACAAAACATTCTTGTTTGGTGAATGTGACAATACATTTACATACCTACATGCATACAGTTACATACGATATTTTGCTATACCCAATTGCTGCCTAATTGATGTAGAAGAAAATATTGGATCACGTGTATTCTGTGTGTGTTGCATGCAGCAGACAGTGTCAGGATATGTTGTTTGCTCTCCTTTATTATGACACTGCTCTGTCTCTGTGTGTGACGCACCTGTCACCTTAAAGCTCTGACTGACTGATCTCAGCTTCAACCCTCGACAGTTTGTTTCTCTGAGCTGAGGACGGAACTCAAATGGAGAAAAGATCATTCATCAGAGAACAAGAACACAGAGGCAGAGAGAAAAGAAGATGAATAGCGGAGATGCTAAAAGTTAAACCTTTACACTCCCACAGAGGTAAGAAACAGCTGTACTGTATTTTGCTACGGTATCTGATATTTTATAAAATATAGAAGCAAGGCATACTGACCTACATACTGTCAAGGATTAAATTACACAATAAAGCCCACAGGCTTATTTCCATTGTGATCCTCGGGGGCAGGGCAAGTGGCAAGAACGACAGGTACAAATGCAAAATTAATTTAATCATCAATAACAGATTGACTAAACATGATGTTTTTACATTTTCATGGTTACCTTTAGGCGACACAAAGCACTTGGTTGAGGTTAGAGAGCAATTGTGCATTCTGATAGCCTAGTGGTTGAGACAAATACCACATAATTCATGCGTGTGCGAATGTATTTTTTGGAGGCCATGGATATGTGTGTGCATGCAGTGTACTTGTCTGCCGAACCATCTATACCCAGCTGCCTCCCTGAGTAAAATTAACACGTTTGGAATGAGGAAATACAGTTCTACACTGTGACAACAGTCAGTTCTTGTCCAACCCTATACTATAAAGCAATATTCTGTCACTATTGTCCAAGCCTTCTAGCGGCTCGATGGTGTTTTTTGCCCCCAACGGCTCCTTCCAGGCGACTGCGACCGCTGCCTCCAAGGCACCTAACCCTAACCTTAACCCTACCCATAACCATAAACATAACCATTGCATAATTGACTTCAAAGCAGCGCTGCGACTGTTGACTTCAAGGCACCTAACCCTAACCTTAACCCTAACCATAACCAGTGCATAATCCTAGTGCCTTCCAGGCAACGCTGCCTTTCATCCATTGATGAGAAGTCTTTCATCCATTGAAAATAGAATTATCCTTGGCCAGTAATTAAGCACAGACATGGGGAATGGCTGGTTTTACTGTTCCTGACAGAGACTGCTCTGCACTGCAGATATTCTTACTTTAACTTATTGGTTTGATTGAACCTTTGTGTTTACAGCTTCAGGCTGGTTAAGTTTGATAGGTAAAAACAATGCCATCCCGAACTCACCAAAGAACCGCCCGGTCCTGTTCCACGAATCCAAATGTTTTTATATCTGCCTTGTTTGACCCAGATTAGCAGATTGATGCCAACAGGAGTGAAACGTTTGCTGTTCATCAAACATTATGTGCAGAAAAATGCCATCCTGTGCTACTCTCGTAGTAGTAATGTAGTGGTAATTATAGGTAATGAATTCTGGGTCAGGTCAGTATTCTAAGCATTACAGAGATAAAACCAAATAAAGCTCCATTTGATGACAATGACTTAAATGGACCTACAGTTGCTATTATTGTTTGGAATTTGTCTAAGGAAGAATACTGAACTAATTCCAATAAAACAATCAATTGAACTCCTTCTGAATTGTAAATCAACACATTATAAGAAGTGTCTCTTCAACAGAATATCTATGCTGTGACTCATGCACTTATTGAATGTCTATTTAAATCCAGAGCTCTGGGCAGACACTCGCACTGTTCTACCTTATCATTATGACATGGAAATTAGCGACACAATGCTTCTGTGGCAAATGCATGACTGAGTATGACTCAGATCTACCACCACATGACTTACCAGTCAAAAAAATTGCATATGTACACAGATGTCATCTTAGTTCAGTCACTAACCTGGACAACAACTTCAACCGACAGAGGAGGGTCAATAAAATTGGATGGTGAACACAGCTAATTAATTACAATACCTTCCTACATTTTGGAATCTTCCTCCCCTCAAAGGTCATCTCTGTCAGGATGCCTTGCTATTGGTCAACGGTGCAAATTCACAGGTCAAAGTTTACCGAAGTGGAACTCTACACAGATTTACATTGCCCCCCGCAAGTTAATCTACCAATCGCTAGCACAACACTTTCAAATCATCCCTGTGTTAAATTGTACAGAAACTTCCAATGTCTTTTCTTTTTCTGATGGAAACCATGAAATTGTTAATGTTGCCCTCAAACACCATTTTCTTCATGCTACAGCACTGTACATGTGTCCTTAGCACAATTTGTCTACTGTTTACACCTACTTAATGTAACTATATGTACCAAAATAGAGCTCTTTGTCCATCAGCCCTTATCTTATCACTAGCCCAGTGTGTAACAGTTGCCTCTGGCTGCGGTTCAAAGTGTCCCCGTCTTCAATTCAGGCAGAGCGAGCTCAGTGTATTTCTGTGTTTTGATGGCTTTCCAGGGTCAGGGCACTTGTCTGCTCTTTTGTCTCATCATCTTCAACCAGCAGTGGGTGGTATGACTCACACTAAAACACATTCGCTGTCATCAGCGCTAGCTTTTTCCCTCCCTCTCAAAAAAACACACAAAAAAAACCCACACAGACTCATACCTTTGGCACACAAGGATTCCCAGCATCCTCTAATCAAATGCAAATAGATTATTTGTTTGAAGAATACCTCGACAACAGTATCACACTACAATTACACTCAGAGAAGCTCATTAACCGTGTGGCTTTGTACACCATGGGACACAGAGTGCACAGCCTCCCGCGGGACCTTGTTTTGCATAACAGATCTGTGCTTGTCACTTACAGTGTTATGTATTTCAAATTATAAAAGGTTACAGACAGGGCATATTACCTGTGGTTCAAAAAACAAGGACATGTGATATTACTGTCAACCAACTTTTAACTAACTAACTACTAACTAACTATTAACTACAAAAAATACATTGTCAGGGGTTAATGGCTATATCAGTCCATCCAGGCATGTGTGATCTTGCTATTGCAAGAAGTACATTTTGTCCAGTATTTCCTTAAAAAAACAGTGGAACTAAGAACTAACAAGGATAATGTAATAACCACAATTCTATGCATAAAATATGAAATTTCTACATCACTTTTCCGAGACAAGGTAACATAAAATGTAACCCCAGCCTCAACAAACCTGATATAATTCAGGTTAAATGGACCTCAAGAATATCTTTCTGGATATCTGCAAAGACTGCCAGCTATCAGATATTACAGGATTGCTCATCAACAAAACTTTCTGCATTGAAAGATGCTCTAATTAATATTTCT
Organism: Sander lucioperca; assembly: GCF_008315115.2. Lineage (NCBI taxonomy): Eukaryota > Metazoa > Chordata > Actinopteri > Perciformes > Percidae > Sander > Sander lucioperca. Next base: position 40,790,830 of record NC_050182.1, read on the forward strand.
ACTTAACAATTAACAATGAATCAAATGATGATGTGTAATGTTAAATGGCTTAGTGATAAGCCCGCAGATAATTATGACCAATTGAGCAGTTCCCCTCAGCTCTATCAAGCATCTTTCAGCTCATTGTTTTGGTTTTATGGCCCACACATGTACTGTTTGGTTCCCTTTCATTAACCTCATTTCCAGCAGTAGCAGGCAGCTGTATTGTCATTGAAAAAGCTCTAAAATCCCACTGTGCACTACCTGCCCAGCACCAAACAGCAGACACACAGGCACAGTCAGAGACTACCTTTCCTTAAGCAGCTGAAGAGACAAGTTGGTAGAAACCAGAACGGAGGTGTAAAACCAGTTGAGTAAATATTGGGCTCCAATCAAGCAATCTGAATGATTCATAGCTGTGATATACAGCGGGGAAAATAAGTATTAACATTTTTCTCAGTAAAGATATTTCTGATGGGATTATCGGCATGAAATTTTCACCAGATGTCAGTAACAACCCAACTAAGCCACACATACAAAGATATCAAAACAAATAAGTCCATAAATTAAGTTGTGTGTAATAAAGTGAAATGACACAGGGAAAAAGTATTGAACACACTTGCTGAAATTTATTTAATACTTAGTAGAAAAGCCTTTGTTGGTAATGACAGCTTCAAGATGCCTCCTGTATGAAGAAAGTAGTCGCACACATTGCTCAGCTGTGATTTTTGCACATTCTTCCACACAAACTGTCTTCAAATCTTGAAGGTTCTGGGGGTATCTTCTATGAACTTCTTCTTTCCAGAGGTTTTCAATTGGATTTAAGTCGGGTGATTGACTGGGCCATTCTAACAACTTGATTTTCTTTCTCTTAAACCAATTGAGAGTTTCCTTGGCCGTGTGTTTGGGATCATTGTCTTGCTGAAATGTCCACCCTCATTTTATCTTCAGCATCCTGGTGGATGGCAGCTGATTCTTATCAAGAATGTCATGTTACATTACTCCATTCATCTTCCTTCAATTATATGAAGTCTGCCAGTGCCAGATGGTGAAAAACCCACACCATGAGGCTCCCACCTCCAAACTTCACTGTTGGTATGGTGTTTTTAGGGTGATGTGCAGTGCCATTTCTTCTCCAAACATGGTGTATGCTATGACAGAAAAAGAGTTCAATTTTGGTCTCATCTGACCAGATTATATTCTCCCAGTAGGTCATTGGCTTGTCCAGATGTTGTGCAGCAAACTGTAAGCGAGCTTCCACATGCCTTTTCTTGAGCAGTGGTGCCTTGCGTTGTGTGCGTGGCGGTTGAGTGCATTACTAATTGTTTTCTTTGAAACAACTGTACCCGCTTCTTCCAGGTCTTTCTGAAGATCTCTGCGAGTGGTCCTTGGTTCTTCGACAACTCTTCTAAGTATTCTATGGACTCCTCTGTCAGAAATCTTGCTAGGAGCACCTGTTTGTGGCCGGTTAATGGTGAAATGATGTTCTTTCCACTTCTGGATAATGGCCCCAACAAACTCACTGAAACTTTCAGAAGTTTAGATATTCGTCTGTAACCAATGCCATCCGTATGTTTTTCTACAATAAGCTTGCGAAGGTCTTTGCTTTTACCCATTATGAAATGCTTCTTGAGTGACACCTTGGTAATGAGAAACATTTTTATAGGCCATCAAGTAGGACTAATCCAGCTGATATTAATTTGCACTAATAGGGGACAGGATTGCTTCCTAAATACTGACAGATTTCAGGTGGTTTATTGGCTTCTAATGCCTTTTCACACCCCTTTTACTCCATGTGTTCAATATTTATTCCGATTATCATTCCACTTTATTACACATAACTTTTGTCATGGACATACATGTTTTGATTTCTTTGTATGTGTGGATTACTTGGGTTGTTACTGACATCTGGTGAAAATTTCATTCCAATAGCCCCATCGAAAAAATGTTGACGCGTTCAAAACTTATTTTCCCCTCTGTATTAACCACATACCACGGCTATGACGTCTAATTCCTTTGCACAAGAAGTATCACTCCGCGTCAAAAAAACGTCAGAAAAACATGCTCTGGTTTATTGGCATTTCTTTAAACCAATTTAAGAACCAATTTAAGCTTTTCCGGCTGAATGCCGGACGGAGCCACGGTGCCTCTGCAAAATAGCCTCAGGAAGGAACTTGTTTTGGTGGAACGTGTGTACGTTCAAAAGTAGTTTTAGTCGTGCAACAGAAAACTCAGATTGGACAGATAGTCTAGCTAGCTGTCTGGATTTACCCTGCAGAGATCTGAGGAGCAGTTAACCATAGGCCTCATAAATCCACCAGAGTTTAAAATGCCAAGACAAAGAAAGCCGAAGTTGACAGACATCTTGCCGAAAATAAGGGACATCCGGCGGAATTTCTGGCGGCACCTGAACAATCCCGGAAATGGAACGTCATCAATATAGACTACTCCGCGTCTGAAATCTGCATTCATGGTCTTCAGTAAATTCCACTATTCTAATGAAAGTAGCTACATTTCGACCATTACATTACACAATTAACTTTACACATATGAACATGGAAAATAACCCAGGATTTAAAGGCAAAATAATGTAGAGAATTACATTTAGAATAGAATTTCACTGTTTTACCTTGCTGTCAGACAGCCCTTTCCAACGGGGAACTGAAGCCGTTATATATTTTCTCTTCAAAGCCACCAGACTCCATTGAGAAAAACAGTAATTTTACCTCGCAGAAGGCAGGAGTTGCTGGTCTACCGCTAACACGATTGGCCTCACTTATACAGTCTATGCATCTCCTCTGGTTGTGAGCTAGCCAGACACCTCAACACACACACACACACACACGCACACACACACACACACACACACACACACACACACACACACACACCCACCAACAACAACAACAACAAACCGTAGGTCCTGGAGGGACTTATAGTGAGGGGGGAGACTTATTGAGTATGACAAACATACAGCAGATGGATTATTGTGATTCATATAATGTTAAATACCACAAAAATCTGAAACATTTCTATCAGCTGCAGGTAGAAAAGAAGATGGACTGATAATATAAAACTGATAAAATAATAATGACTTCAACTGAATGGAGGTACAGCAGAACTTTATGACCTTCCCCTCTACATTGTGGAGACACATGCTTAGCTACTCAAGCATATTTTAAATAAAGCACTATGTTGTGATAAATAGTAATAAAAAGAAAAGGCATCCAATTCTCAAATGGTATGTAAATGGTATCCAGGGGCCACAAGCAGAGGGGAAGGGTTGGCGAGATGGCAGAAGCCAAGAGGGAGTATGCCACTGTAGATGCTCTTGAGTCAATAGGGAGTGGCAGACTGGAGAGGAGGAAAGGAGGCGAGGGAGATGTAAAGAGAGAGATGGAAAGAGAGGCAGAGACGAGAGGGGAAAGGAAAATCAATAAAGTCATCAAACATGCATTGCGCACTGAAATGACTTCTTAAGTCCCATCAGGAAAGCAAGTGGGAGGTGAACTGCAGCAGGGAACCTGAACGCCGACTTCTACTTGTCCTTCAACAGCACTGACTCAATTGTTGAGCTAACTTCTGTTCCCCGCTCACAGCGACGCAGGGCACACTGCAGGGACGCCTCTTATTTTCTATAAGTATGTTTTCTCCTATTTGGAGTCTTTTTTTGGTTTAGATGTCACAAACTTACAAAAAAAGACAGGTTTCAGATTCATTCGCTGTCATAGTTCCTTGTGTACTTACATACATAAAGAAAAATGAAAAACTGTACCCCGCCAGCCACCAGTGCAACAGGAAAAGAAAACAATTATGCAGACGTACATATAATCTATAATATATAAAACCAGTCGCTACAGTGTGTTAAAGTGCTGTAGTATGTTGAAAAGAAAATGTTCGAGTAGTCAAGCAGAGTGGTCGTCTACCAATCGAAAGGAGGGTGTATTGATCCCTGCATTCTACATGTCGAAGGGTCCTTAGGCAAGACACTGAACCCTGAATTGCTGTTTGATGCTGCGCCATCGGTGTGTTAATGTTTATCCGATGAGCACCTGGTACGGTAGCCTCGGCCACAAGTGTATGAATGTGTGAATGGTGAGTGGTTCCTGTAGTGTGTAAAGCACTTTGAATAGTCGTTATGACTAGAAAAAACGCTATATAAATACAGTCCATTTGCATTTACAATACAAGAGCATGGCTGTTGCACAGACAAGATAAACCAGTGGAAGGAAGGAAGGGGGAGGGTTACAGTGTTACATTATTTAATGCATCTGTTTCAACCCGTTCTTACTCCCAACTCGTACAATACTGACGCTTGGTCAGTGGCTCTCAGCGTCAGATAGTGAAGCAAAAATCACACTTTAGTGTCTGTATGGAACGCACCGGGCATTCCAGCAGCTCGACCGCGGCGCTGTAAGATGACGTTGTATTAAGAATGAAGACGGTAGCAAGTCGTATGGAAGACTGAAGATCTGTGTAAGGAGGTTGGTTGGGGGGGTGGATGGGTCAAACAACACAGGACTTTCACCCAGGAAACCGGGGATCATGTCCCGTTCTTGTCCCGCGTGTCACTGAAACGTACATTTTGTAACCCCACCCACCATCTTTTCCTAAACCTAACTGTCCCGTTCTTGTGCCGCATGTTAGTTAAACGTACATGACCCAGAGCGTCAAAAAGTGACGCCAAGAGTCCCGACCAAGCACATCTAAATATGGCGCTAAAGGAGATTGGAAATGTCATCTCCCTGTGCCAGAGTCACAAAAATAACAAGAGAAAAATGGTGACACAGATGAGACTAAAAGAAGTAGTAATACTTAAAAAAAATTTAACAGTTGCAGTCTTTTACAGATAATTGCTCCGAGAAATTGCTAACGCTTACCGCCTCCTGCAAAAATGTTGCAACAGATATCTCACTACTGATGGAAAATCTAACATGAACTAAAACATACATGTACAGTAAAAATGAATTGGCTGTTCAGTGTAATTATCAGGCTATGTTTTATTTTCTCTTATCTAATATAATAATGTTAGAGGCTTGAATAGACATTGTGGAAGTATTCTAAATTCACTTTGGGGATGTCATTTTTGCCTCATTTGGGCAAGGGTTTGAGAGTTTATTATTGTAATAGTTTACATGTCTTGAACAAGCCAATGTATATCCTGCCTGTTTTTTTCTGTTAATCCCTTGCTTTCTTTCATTCCTTGCTCATTCTAGCATTTCCTTTCCTCTCTCTCCATCACGTTTCAGCCTCTCCATAGCGCTTCTCTCCAGTTAGTGTATTGCTTTGAGTGTCCAGAGGGCTGTGTGTTTGCTCGAGGGCCAAAGTCATCATTTCTGTTGGAACTGGGTCTATGCCTATGGGGTTGAGGGGGCTGTTGGCGGTGATGGGCTCGTAGACGCTGCTTCACACAAGTGCTGAATACTGACAGGAATGGGCCGTTGAAGGGTTCACACTCCAAATGAGGTCGCAGCGCCTCAGCCGTTCAGCTGGCATTCACACAGCACCCGCTCTCATTCTTATTCAGCCCTCAGCTTTCAGTACAGGCTGCCATTGTTGACCAGTCTAATAGCTTTCTCACAGAGCCCCGGATACATATTTGATAAGTCAATAAAAACGCAAAAGTGGTGTATTGCATTGTATCTTTTCTGCATTATGCTGCATATTCACCATTCTCTCTGCATTATCTCCAGTACCCTCTGACATACCAAGGTCTTCTAAAAAGTGTCTAATTTAGATATTCATTGTCTCCATCATACAAATATGTTACAGGGGACATCACACCTTAGTTTTGCCAGTTGTAGGGCTATAACTTTAGCCAGAAGGAAGACCATGTTGTGTATGAATTCAAAATGTTTCCTCTTCTTAGGAACATGAATGTGCTCTGCAAATGTCATTGGCAGTCTTCTAATTAGATGGTGAGATCACATGTGAAAAGTTGGAATTTTGACCTCAAGATGACAATATAGGAAAACTCATGGAGATTGGCCTGTATGTCCACGTTTGTCAGCACATAGTCTCGCTTTGCCAGACCCATCCACATGCTGCAGAGCAGAGGACGTGCGAGAGAAAACTCTGATTGGACAGATAGTCTAGCTAGCTGTCTGGATTTACTCTGTAGAGATATTAGCCCCCATAAATCCACTGGAGTTTAGAACGCAAACACAAAGGAAGCGGAAGGAGACGGACATTGGCGAAAATACATGCATCCGGCGGTATTTCCTGCGGCAATCCCGGAAGTGGAACGTCGTGGATGTAGACTAGTCAGTACATGACATACCTATATATAAATGAATAAAATAGTGTTAGTGTTCACGGGATATCAGGACCTTGTTGTGTTAGTACTGGCAAAAGTCTGCAGATAGTGTAAAACAACAAACAAGTTAATTTTAATAGATTTAGTCCCTTCTATTGTCTTTCTATGATTCCTAAAATGTTTTATGGATATTTATCAATGAAGGGCATTGGAGACACTGCTATCCTAGGAAAGTCTTGCACGATTTCCTCAGTGTATGATGTTTGTTTCAATTTGAAAAAAATGTTAGCCCTTCTGTCAGCCGGTCCACCCCTGGATGGTTGGATTTTATCCAACAACATGAAATGTTGTGCAGACATCCATGGTTCCGTTCAGTTAAGTTCAAAATTGTCCAAATCTTTGGCTTTAAAAAAATGATCACATTCCTATCAGCCTCAGCTGTATGTTGTATTTTGCAAATGTTAG